>NC_056626.2:180480972-180780972 GCF_002870075.4 Lactuca sativa | reverse complement strand
TTGATGTCAGCCTCTTTATCTCGACCTTGACGCTTCAGAAGGTTGATAATTGTCTCTTTATCATCATCATCACTCTCCTCAGCAATATTTTTGCCTTTGTCTTTCACACCGAATTTGACATTCCCGCCGTTTGGAAGAGATCGAAATTCCCTCAGCTCTTCCTTCCTCCTTGTCATGTGACGTGAGCAGCCACTGTCAATATACCATTCTTTGTCGAACTGCTCGTCACTAATAACCTGCAAAAATCAAGCAGATTTAGGAACCCAAAGTTTCTTGGGTCCACGTGAGCCTTTCACAGGAACAGGAATAGCAAGAGAGATGTCAACAAGATATGTTCTTTTTATTAAAGTTGTTTCATCTTTCTTTTTAATGGTGAAAACTTTAATTTTTTTGGGATTTGTTACAGACGGTTTGGGTTCAGGATTTGACGTTTGGGCCTTCGCATGCTTTTGAGCATTCTTGACTGAGGAAACCTTCGATTTTCCTTTCAAATCTGCTGAATGTTTTGGATTTTGAGTTTGAATAGAATTGGATTTAGAATGGGGTTGAGAAGAATTAGAACGAGAGAAGTTAGACTGAGAAGTTTTCTTGACTTGAGGTTCTAGGTGCCCCTTTTGTTTTTGGTCATTAGTGGGACCGAACCTTGAACCTTGATTGCTTTTGCTCTCGGAACTGAACCTATGCTTTCGGTAGCTGGTGTTCTCTGAACCGAACCTTTCCCTTCGGTTGTTATTCCTTTCAGAACCGAACCTGTCCTTTTGGTTGTAACTACTTTCTTGCGTCCTCATAGTACTTTTCTCTGACTTGGAATTTTTGTCATGATAAGAGAAATGGGCGTTTTGAGATTGCCAAAACTGTTTTCGTTCTGAGAGATTCTTCTTGTATCTCAAATTCCTTTGCTGCTTCTGATCCTTTACTTGCTTCGGCTGTCGGTGGATGTTGGCTTTTTGCTTTTGCTTTTTGCCAGCTGGTTCACTTTGAACTGATGATGTTTCGCTCAAAGGATTGACTTCTTCTACAAGAACTTCTTTTGTACCACTAGTACTTGGCACGTCGAAGTTGTCAGGCTTGTTTAGTGGCTCTGGCACATATCTGCCTTTGGTTTTCCAGGAAGTCCGTTCTGACAGACCAACAGTTTCGTCTGCATTATCTATAGGAGCAGACCAGAAGAACTCATCACAACCATCTGCATTATCTTCGTTTACAATGGTTGTGAGTTCGGCTGTCTGATGTTCGGTTACTCCTGTGACCTTATATACCTGATTTGGTGTTGTTCTCACCTTTTGGTACACAACAGCCTTTTCTTCTAGAATCGGGGACTTATTTTGGGACAAACGAGCAAACTCCACAGAATTTTCAGAAATAAGATTTTTGTGGTTTTCGGTTTCGCTCTTGATAAACTCAGAACAGTCAACTTCATCCTCTACAAAATTTCACTCATATCATCATCCTCATTAAGCTCAGACGCGTTTTCAACATCAATTTTATTTTCTGAGCTGAAGTTGGCATTCAATGAGTCAAACTTTTGTATGGTTTCGGTCTTTAGTTTCAGTTTATCGTTTTCATCCAAAAGGTTTTTCAACATGTCCTTATGGTCCTTGGACTTTATAAAAGATTTGATTTTGTCCAGACCATACATATACGTCGGATTCACATCATCAAACGAAACTACACTTTCACAATTATATGCTTCAACGTCGATTTCATCTTCCTTAAATTCAAGGAAGGGTAAAATAATGCGATGAATTTTCTGCCCTATTTCACAGTTCAAGTGAAGTTGAGTGATGTTAGCAAAAAGACGTTTAACAATTAAACAAAAGACATTTCTTTGTTTCAAAAGTTTTAAATTGTCTCTTTGCAAATAAATGTTTTCATCTTTGGTTTTAATCAGCTCCGACTCCTTCAGCTCTATCCACATCCTTTGTTCCTCAATCTTTGATGATACCCTGCTTATTTGGTCAGTTAGGTTAGAATTGGTGACCTGTGTTTGAGTTAAACTGCTATCTAGATTTGAGATTCTTGAGTTTAAGCTTTTCAATTCTTTTTCATATGAGTTTTGTGGGACTTTATATGAAATAAAAATGGATTGTACCTTCTTGATTAATTCATCAAGCTCATTGAATTGCACGCTGAGAGGTTTTGCTGTGAAGCATAAGTCCTCTCGCTCCTTCGTTTCTTCATTCCCACCGTCTGTATTGTATCCCGTCATTTGAGATACATCTGTCACCATCAAGCACTTCCCACTGCTTTCTTCACCTCTAGCAACATACGCCTTTCCATGAGATGGATTCCTGACTTCATCATCCTCTGAGTCGGTTGACCAGACCTGCATACCACCGAACTCATCATCCGCTGCCGAACCCTACACAATTAAAGCATTCATTGAAGGGTTAGCAGTAGCTTTCTTTCTCTTGATATCTTCCAGCTTTTTCATCAGCACAGCCTCTTCATCATTTTCCTCGTCCTTCTCTGCCATTTTCTTCAAGACACAGTATTTGGCATAGTGGTTCTTTCCTCCACAGTAGTAGCAGTTCACACCAGAATCTCCTTCAGCTTTCGGCTCTTTCTTTGGTTCTTCTGCCTTCGGTTCCTCCCTCACCTTTTCAGAACTATAGCTTCCCTGCCAATTCCGATTCTTATTTGTAGGGAATCTTTTCTTAATGAACCTCTTTGGATTTGACACCATCATTGCATAATCTTCAGATGTAAGATCATAATCTTCTAAGTTGAGATCTTCATCCTCTACTACACTTTTGCTTTTGGACAGAAGAGCCAAGGATCCCAAGCTTGAAACCACACTTTTCTCTTGTAAGACTATCTTTTCTTGGGATTTCAGAATAGCTTTGCCAAAGAATAAGATTTGAATTGCTCATGAGCTTTAACAGTGGACACAACTGCTCTCCACTCAGATCTAAGACCATTCAAAAAGGTAACCTTTTGTTCAATCAGCTTCCTTTCTATATCGTGTTTGATCATCTTACTAAGAAGATGATTGAAGCGATCGAACGTCTGAGTAACAGTTTCATCGGGATTCTGCTTAAATTCGCCAAACTCTGATAAGAGTAAAGTCTGAATGGAATGCTCCAGATCTTCATCTGTGGAATATAACTCTCGCAGCCTATCCCAGATCTCTTTAGCAGTGCTGCATGAACTCACTAGCGTGAACGTATCGGATTGAAGAGCGAATCGAATCAGTCTCAATGCTTTAAAGTTGCACTGAAACTTTTCCTTTTCGTCTTGAGCAACATCCTTTACGTCTTTTAACAGATCATTGTACTCTTTCTGAGTTTTAATGATTTTTGACGTTGCAGAATGAGCAAATGGTCCAGAAACTATTGATTCCCAAATAAGGTATCCATTGTCTTCCGATCCAATGACATAATCTTCGAAGTGATGTGCCCAGACTTCATAATCCTGAGTGTAAAGAATAGGAATCTTCGTCGTTGATCCGATGCTGTTTGAGATATTGATGGGATTTGATTGTGACTC
The DNA here is from genome assembly GCF_002870075.4 of Lactuca sativa. Lineage (NCBI taxonomy): Eukaryota > Viridiplantae > Streptophyta > Magnoliopsida > Asterales > Asteraceae > Lactuca > Lactuca sativa. Next base: position 180,777,483 of record NC_056626.2, on the reverse strand, counting down.
GTCCATGCTTGATCGTTTAACCTGTTTGAAAGATCAGACTTGTAATGAATAGTATTAGCGCAAAACAAATAAATGCTGAGTTACGTCAATTATGGAATGACGGCTCAATAAATATTAGTTAATGCGGAATAACCCTAATCGCAAACTCTTTCACAGAAAAGATGTGTATGAATTACACAGCCTCCTGCTCTGATACCAATTGATAAGTTATTAATTAACTTGATGATCGATTAGATCTATGTAACAGGTAAGCGATGAATATAAAAACAGTAAATAACCCAAGAATTAATCAAGATGTGTCGAATGATTAGATTACTCAATCCTCAGCAGAGCTCGACTAAGAACTTCCGTTGTAGAGGATACTTAGGGTTACAAAAACAAGAACGATAACTTTGTTGAACAAATAAACCTCTAAACGTTACTGATCGTCCTCTCATTCTAAGATGCATGCAAGCACCTATATATACAAAACCCTACTAAACTCACGGATGGACAGGCCCATACCGGAGAGACATATTAGACTAACTAACGAGCCCAATAGACACAACACAAAATACGACCCAACAATGTATCATGATTGTTTAAAATACAATGTTATAATTGAAAAAAAACAAAAGTAAATTGTTATAATAGAAAAAAAGAACAAATATTTAAAGTACGATGCTATAATCGAAAGAAAAAAAAATAAGTGAAATAAAATGTTTTTCATAAACAAACAAATAAAAGTACGTTTATTAAGAACAAAGGTTATTAATAGCAACATCACGGTGAGAAACGTCCTGTTTCGAGATTTGGGATACAATTCGACTCCAATAAACATTCCAACAACTAATGAGATGTTTGATGTAACTGATGATGTTATGGCGGGACAAAATACAAATGAAGAAAATATAGATGATGAAGGACGAGACATGGACCCATAATTTGATGCTTTGTTTGAGGAGCTCAATGCCGAGTTATACCCTGATTGTGAGAGATGTCTTCTTTAAACTTTTTGGCAAAGTTGTTGCATATTAAAGTGATAAATAAATGGGCAAATAGTTTGTTTGACCAACTTGTAGACTTGCTAAGAGTTGTTTTCCCAAAGAGCAAGATTCCAACTTCACACTATGAAGCTAAGAAAAAGTTGTGAAAGATAGGGTTAGGATATCAATCCATCCATGCTTGGAAATATGATTGTGCTTTGTTTTTGGAAGGAGAATGAATCCATGCAGAATTGCCCAATTTGCAACGAGAGTAGATGGGTGGACACAACCACAAAGGAGAAGAGAGTACCACAAAAAGTGTTGCGGTACTTTCCTTTGACTTGAAGCTTCGACGAATGTATAGTTCCAGATTCACAGCTAAAGATATGATTTGGTATAATATTGGAAGATCAACGGATGGTATGATGCATCATTCGGGAGATGGGAAGTCATGGAAAGAATTTGATAAGAGATATCCAGAGTTTGCCAAAGAACCTAGAAATGTTCGTCTAGGTTTAGCTGTTGATGGCTTTAATTTATTCGGGAACATTAATAACAATTATAGTATTTGGCTGGTTATATTGACTACCTACAATACACCACCATGGATATGTATGAAAGAGTCTTCTTTCATGCTAAATTTGCTGATTCCTGGCCCTAGATCACCCGCAAAGGACATTGATGTTTACTTGAGGCCTTTGGTGGATGAGTTAAAAATGTTGTGGGCCGAAGGAGTCCAAATGAGAGATGCATCAACCATCACTGTATTCAAGGTAATTTAGCATTCCCTACTTGTAACGGAGACACATCTTCCATTTATGTGACCAACAAGATGTCTTATGTTGGTCACAGATGATTCTTGAATATAAAACACAGTTGGAGGGAGAGTCCATTGTTTGATGGTCAACCTGAGACATGACCTCATCCTAGACGATTCGGTAATGCAACTATATTAAATCATGTAAGTTGTCTCTCTGATTGAATTCCAGGGGAACATCATGATCATTGGGGTAAAAAAAGAAAGCACAACCATGAAAGAAAAAATAGAGAGTTGAATTGGACGAAACGAAGTATCTTCTTTGAGCTTGAGTATTGGTCTTCCCTCGACCTAAAACACAATTTCGATGTTATGCATGTTTCAAAGAATGTGAATGAGATTGTGTTGAATACTGCACTGATGAACGATAAAAGCAAAGACAAAAAAGAAGCAAGAATTGACTTTAAAAATATGGGCATTCGACCATATTAATGGCCAAAAGAGAAAGTCAAGAAGATGAAAAAACACAATAACAAGGAAGAAAACAAGAAGAAAGAAATACTCCCACATGCTTCTTACTCTTTCAAACCAATTGATTGACAACATTTCTGTCAATTCATTGAAGGAGTGAGACTATCTGATGGTTTTGGATTAATCTTTAAGAAGAAGGTTAATGATACATAATCAAATTTGGTTGGGCTGAATTCTCACGATCATCACGTCCTCATGAAACAATTGCTACCTATAGGGGTTCGAGCATGTCTCCCACCAAATGTTTCAAGAACAATCATTGACCTGTGTACATTCTTTAAAAAATTTTGTGCACAGTAATTGAATGTTAATGACATGAGAAATGCTAGAACAGAAGTGGTGAAGATCTTATGCAATCTTGAGTTGATATATCCTCCAATATTTTTCGACATAATGATCCATCTTATTCTTCATTTACCTAATCAAGCCATTCTTGGAGGGTCTGTACACATGATATGGATGTATCCTTTTTGAAAGATATATGAAAAAACTTAAAAATTATGTCAAAAAAAAACAAACCAGAAGGTTCAATAGCAGATGGTTATGTTTCAGACAAAGCTTTGACATTCTACGCTATGTATATTGAGGGTACGCAAACTAAATTCAACCGTGCTGAAAGAAATGATGATCCCAGCCTTCCAAAAATACAATTTTCTGTGTTCTCATCAGAATGTCGAACAATGTCGGTGTAACATCCATTAAAATCATGCCAAATTTAAACTTTTTAAAACATTTTCAAAACCAAGTTTATTACAAAACATGTTTCCAAAATAGTATAATGTCAGAGTATCCCAAAATCAAATCATAAAAACATGAAATATGAGGAGCTGTACGATCACGCCTTCGCTTTCCCGCGATCATCAGAAGTACCTGAAACTATAATCGATAAATGTAAGCTCGAAAGCTTAGTGAGTTACCCCCAAAATTGTAACAGCCCGGATTTCCAGGTATCTTTTATGCTTTCGATTTTTGATGTTTTGTGAGGGGACTCGGCGAGTTGGAGCTCAGACTCGCCGAGTAGGATCACGATTCTGGACGCGGGTTCGCGCCTGGACTCGGCGAGTCCACGCTGTTTAATGAAACCCTAATTTCTCGGGTTTGGGACCTATTTAAAGGGCCTTATGGCTGTCATTTGTGCTCACCAGTCCCTTGAGTGAAACCCTAATCGAGTGTGAGCATTTGGAGCAAAGTAGGAGGCCATTATTGATCTTGGAGGTGTCATCTTGCAAGGGAAAGGGAGGATCAGCTAAGAGAAAGCAAGAGGAGCCACTATCTTAGAGTTGGAGTCCAGAACATCACTATTGTGGTAATATCTTCGAGCTATCCTCTTCTATGTTGATGTTTACATTGATTTAGGGCTTATTGAGCCCTTTTGTGGCTAGATCTATTGCTCCCTTGGTCCCTTAAGCATTTTAGACCATAGATCTGGACCCTTGGAGGTCCAGAGTGTCCCTTTGCCCAAGCTTTTTGTGAATCAATGGAGGTTTTGGATTGGAATCCTTATGCCTTAGGTCAAAATGCTATTTATGAGCCATGGGGTGTGTTATGAACACCAAGATAGGGGCTTTACGTGATGAATCAGTCTAAGAAGGCCAGATCTATAAATTATTGGAGCAGATCTGACCTTAGAAGCAAGTTTGAGTGATTGCATGGCATGGACTTGCCGAGTCCGACGAACAAACTCGACGAGTAGCTTGAAGATTGCCCTTAGATCGTCCAGTGAGTGGTCCAGTCGAGTCATGGGTTGACTCAGTGAGTCAGGGTGAGTTAGAGAGGGTTGACAGGTGGACTGAGTCGAACTGGGACTCGTCGAGTTGTTCTTGAGACTCGGCGAGTTGAGTCGGGGTGGCCCCGCGATTCTTCCAGGTGGAACTCGTTGAGTCAGGGGGAGTACTCGACGTGTAAAAAGGGAATCCTAGAGAGTTGGTGAAAACGTCTAGACTCGCCGAGTCGCCCTAGTGCACTCGCCGAGTCCGGTCAAAGTTGACCGTTGACCGTTGACCGTTGACCAGAATTGACCGGTGTTGACTTCTTAGGGATAGTCAACCTTAGAGATAAAAGTGTTAATTAGAGACATATGATGTTATAGGAGGATTAGAGCTCGGAGGATCGAGCACGAGGGATTTCAGGATTCGTGAGATACCGAGATACGCGAGGTGAGTCTTCTCACTACACTTTACCCTGAGTAGGTAACCAGAGTCATGTGACAGAGTATTTGTATGCTATGTATGTTATGTGTTTTACCGCATTATTTCTATGTGATTTATGATGTGCATGTTTACAGAGTTGGAACCGGAAGGTTCCTAGAGTTAGAACCGGAAGGTTCACAGAGTTAGAACCTGAGGGTTCACAGAGTTTGGGTGCACGGACCCATAGAGTCATAGTATCGAGTGTCTAATATGTGTTATATGTGTGGTATTTTGGGGAACTCACTAAGCTTCGTGCTTACAGTGTTAGTGTTGTTGTTTCAGGTACTAGCGATGACCGTGGGAAGGCGCCGGCTTGATCTGTACACACGCATGGGACTTTTGATATATATGTGATCTTGGGATTTTGTATGATACGAATTTGGGAATTTTAAACTTAATGTTTTATGAAATCAAATGAGAAATGTTTTTATATTTGCGAAAAATTATTTTGAAAATTTTCGGTGTTACAAGTTGGTATCAGAGCCTTGGTTTGAGGGATTCGAGTACACCTTCGGGCGTATTTGAACTCAAACTGAGGATTTGAGATTTATTTTCAAAAAGAGTAAAAGATTTTTGAAAAAAACACAGAGCAAGAGATGTGTGTACAATCAGTCCGCGCCCGAACGGTGATTTCCCAAAATACCTTTATATTATGTGATATTGATAAGATGTATCTGCATGCTAGAGTAGGCTAGGTATTCCTATTAGGACTAGAGTGGCCTGATTTGTGATGCCTTAGCCTAGGGAGAGGTGAGCTGCTATGAGATGCTTGAGAGTGAGTAGGTAGCAGCGAGGAGCTTATGAGGGATCTATTAGAGAGTGGTCTATGCATGATAGAGTACTTGGGATTTGGGATCCGAAGAGGAGGACTTGGGGTGTATTCTGATGCGGTGCGGACAGTAGTATTGGGCTCGTACTACTGAAAGCACCGGAGCGGTGTGCAGCCCAAGTAAGAATCTTTGGAATACCAAGAATCAAGGAGGAAAGAGTTGACGAGTGTGAGTATGCTCGTGTGGGTTCTAATTTATCGTATGTTGTATTTCAGAGGTAGATCATGGTGAGGACACGTTTGATGCCCGAGAGCAGTGGTACCAGTGATGAGGAGATTTGCCAGATCATCCAGGAGGAGGTGGCTGCGGCCATCAGGGCAAAGATACCGGAGATGTTTGGGTCTATAAAGACCACACTGATTGAGAAATTTGACGAGCGCTATGCCGCTCTTTCTGAGGCTGCTGTTGCAGCGGCTACCGCAGCGATTGCTGCTGCGAGGCCACAAGGTGGTGATGCGTTGCTGTTCCGCGAGTTCAGCAACACAAAACCACCAGAGTTTGATGGGACACAGGATCCGGTGGCAGCTATGAGGTGGATATCTGATATAGAGGGGTGCTTCTTCACTTGCTCATCTCCTGAGCATTTGAAGGTTCGGTTCACGCTGAACCAGCTTCGCTTGGGAGTGAAGGACTGGTGGAAGTTTGTGACAGTGCATTTCACGCCTACTGAGCTTGCGGCAGTGACCTGGGAGAGGTTCACTGCCATGTTTCGAGATGAGTACGTTCCCCAGGTGGAGAGGGAGCGTTTGGCCCAGGAGTTTCTGACCCTCAAGCAAGGTACTGAGTCAGTTACAACGATCACGAGGATGTTCCATGAGAGGGCGATGTTCTGCCCTGAGCACGTGTCCACTAAGCAGGCACGTATGAGCCGCTACTTGAGCATTTTGAGGCGGGATATTCGGGAGTTCGCTGCGAACTCCTCGTACCGGACATTTGCTGAGCTTCAGGCAAATGCCCGGAAGAAGGAGATTGAGCTTGAGACTCAGGCCAAGGAGGAGGCGGAGTCTCAGGGGAGGGATCGGCGACCGGCACAGTCTCAGCCGGCAGCCAAGCGGGCCAAGCCCGCTGATCCCAAACCAGGGAGCCAGAAGGGCCGCACTTGCGGGAAGTGCGGCAAGGGTCATGATGGAGTCTGCCGAGTGGGATCTTGCTACAAATGTGGCAAGGAGGGGCATATGGCCAAGGACTGCCCCAAGGGGTTTGCAGTGTGTTTTCACTACAACCAGACCGGACACCGGAAGGCGGAGTGTCCGCAGTTGCGCGGATCATCTCAGGGATTTGCTCCTGCCACCATCAGAGCTACAGAGAGTCGGCCTGTGAAGGCCGAGGCGCCGAGAGCTCGAGGGAGAGCCTTCCGGCTAACTGCGGAGGAGGTCCGTGCTGCGCCCGATGTTGTGGCTGGTATGTTTTCTTTCATGTATTTATTTTGATGTCGAGATATTACGCTTATATTATGTTATGTGTAGGTACTTTCCTTGTGAACTCTGTACCTGCTTTAGTGTTATTTGACTCGGGTGCGAGTCGGTTTTTTGTATCCTTGTCCTTTAGTCAGCATATCAGTGTTATTCGTGAGGCGTTGAGTCGGCCTCTGAGAGTTTCCATAGCTGACGAGAGAGTGATTTATGCCGTGGAGGTTCTCCGAGGATGCGTGTTAGAGATTTTCGGTGTTGAGTTCCCGATTGATCTGGTTCCTATTGCGATGGGTGATGTCTGTGTCATTGTGGGCATGGACTGGTTGAGCAGATTTGGCGCAGTTATCGACTGCGAGCGTCAGTTGGTGACCATACGAGACCCTAGTGGGGGAGTTCTTTCGGTGTACGGCGAGGGTACACGTTCGGGATCGGCTTTTTGTTCGGCCGCTAGGGCGAGGCAGTGTCTACAGCAGGTCTGTAAGGGTTTTGTGGCGTATGTGATGGATATGCGAGCGACTTCCGAGAGACCGAGTTCAGTTGAGGAGGTACCGGTGGTGCGTGAGTTTCCAGGTGTCTTTCCCGAAGAGTTGTCGGGTGTGCCTCCTGTGAGGCAAGTGGAGTTTGGTATTGATTTGGTTCCGGGGGCCGCGCCTATCGCTAAGGTGCCTTATCGCCTTGCACCTCCAGAGATGCAAGAGTTATCCTTGCAGCTCCAGGAGTTGCCGGGGAAGGGATTTATTCGGCCGAGCAGCTCGCCGTGGGGAGCACCTATTTTGTTCGTCAAGAAGAAGGATGGTTCACACCGGATGTGCATTGACTACCGGGAGTTGAACAAGCTGACGGTCAAGAACCGTTACCCGTTACTGAGGATCGACGATTTATTCGATCAGTTGCAGGGAGCATCTTGGTTCTCCAAGATCGATTTGAGGTCGGGATATCATCAGGTGAGAGTGCGGGATGAGGACGTCCAGAAGACAACGTTCAGGACGCGATATGGGCATTATGAGTTTGTGGTGATGCCTTTTGGGCTCACCAATGCCCCGACTGTGTTCATGGATCTCATGAACAGGGTATGCAGGCCGATGTTGGATCGGTCGGTGATTGTATTTATCGATGATATTCTGGTATATTCGAGATCTAAAGAGCAGCATGAGGAGCATTTGAGGGAGGTCCTTGGGGTTTTGAGATCGGAGAAGCTTTATGCAAAGTTCTCCAAGTGTGATTTCTGGTTGCGGGAGGTCAAGTTCCTAGGAAATCTTGTTAATCAGGAAGGAATATTGGTCGATCCGGCCAAGGTTGAGGCGGTGATGAGTTGGGAGGTGCCGAAGTCACCCTCTGAGATCAGGAGTTTCCTTGGGTTGGCAGGGTATTATCAGAGATTTATCAAGGATTTCTCCAAGATCGCAGTGCCACTCACCAGATTGACCCGGAAGGGTGTTGCTTTTTCATGGGGTCCCGAGCAGCAGACCTCCTTTGAGACACTTCACCAAAGGTTGTGCGAAGCCCCGGTATGAGCTCTCCTGGAAGGGATGGAGGATTTTGTAGTATATTGTGATGCATCGATTTTGGGGCTGGGTGCGGTGCTGATGCAGAGAGGGCATGTGATAGCATATGCATCGAGGCAGCTGAAGCCTCATGAGACGAGATATCCCACGCATGATCTAGAGTTGGGGGCAGTAGTGTTCGCCCTCAAGATTTGGCGTCACTACTTGTATGGGGTTCGGTGTACGATATACACGGACCATAAGAGTTTGAGGTACGTGATGGATCAGCCCAACCTAAATATGCGGCATAGGAGGTGGTTAGACGTGGTCAAGGATTATGATTGTGAGATCCTGTACCACCCAGGCAAGGCTAATGTGGTAGCTGATGCGTTGAGCCGCAGGGCGGAGAGCACTCCACTGCGGGATGTATGTTTGAGATTGACCGTGATAGCTCCGGTACTGGATGCCATTCGTGGGGCACAGGCCGAGGCTGTGCAACCGAAGATGCAGAAGAGGGAACGAGTTGTTGGTTTGGTTTTAGAGTTCGTTACGGATGGACGAGGGCTTATGACTTTCCAGGGTCGGATTTGGGTACCGTTTGTGGGCGGTACGCGTACTACTTTGATGGAAGAGGCTCATCGGTCGAAATTTTCGATCCATCCGGGGGCTACGAAGATGTATTTGGATTTGAGGAAAGAGTATTGGTGGCCCTGTATGAAGAGGGACGTCGCATGGTTTGTTGAGAGGTGCTTGACCTGCCGTAGGGTTAAGGCCGAGCACCAGAGACCGCATGGCAAGTTGCAGCCATTGGAGGTTCCTGAGTCGAAGTGGGAACAGATCACCATGGATTTCATCACCAAATTGCCGAGGACTGCCAGAGGAGTTGATGCAATTTGGGTGATTGTGGACAGGTTGACGAAGAGCGCTCACTTCCTTGCCATCAGTGAGAGTTCTTCAACGGAAAAGTTGGCAGAGGTGTATGTGAGGGAAGTGGTATCTCGGCATGGGGTGCCGATCTCGATTGTTTCGGACCGTGATGTGCGTTTCACTTCCAGATTCTGGAAGAAATTTCATGAGGAGTTGGGTACTAGACTGCAGTTTAGTACCGCATATCATCCCCAGACAGACGGTCAGAGTGAGTGGACGATTCAGACGCTTGAGGACATGCTCCGGGCATGTGTTGGATTTCGGGGGTAGCTGGGACGCGTATTTACCCTTGGCAGAGTTTTCCTACAACAACAGCCATCATTCGAGCATTGGTATGCCACCCTTTGAGCTGTTGTACTGGAGGAGGTGTCGGACCCCTATTTGTTGGGGAGAGGTTGGGCAGAGAGTGATGGGTAGTACAGAGATCGTGCTTTAGATGACAGAGCAGATTCAGTAGGTCAGACAGAGGTTGTTGACCGCCCAGAGCCGACAGAAGAGTTATACGGACAGACGTCGATCCGAGCTTGAGTTTCAGGTCGATGATCTCGTTCTCCTGAAGGTCTCTCCTTGGAAAGGGGTGGTTCGATTCAAGAAGAAGGACAAATTGGGGCCCCAATATATTGGTCCATTCCGTGTGGTTGCGAGGGTAGGCCGGGTAGCCTATCATTTGGATTTACCAGCAGAGTTGGGGCAAATTCACGACACTTTTCATGTGTCGCACCTGAGGAAGCGTATAGCCGATGAGTCGGCAGTGGTTCCATTAGAGGATATTCAGGTGGATGCGAGCCTGAATTATGCCGAGAGGCCGGTGGCCATCAGAGATCGGAAGATCAAGGTTCTGAGGAACAAGGAGGTACCTTTAGTGTTGGTTCAGTGGCAACATCGGAAGGGATCAGAGATGACCTGGGAGCCGGAGCGTGAGGTGCGTGAGCAGCATCCGGAGCTATTTTCAGAGCGAGACTTCGAGGGCAAAGTCTAGTTCTAGTGGGGGAGAGTTGTAACAGCCCGGATTTCCAGGTATCTTTTATGCTTTCAATTTTTGATGTTTTGTGAGGGGACTCGGCAAGTTGGAGCTCAGACTCGCCGAGTAGGATCGCGATTCTGGACGCGGGTTCGCGCCTGGACTCGGCGAGTCCGCGCTGTTTAATGAAACTCTAATTTCTCGGGTTTGGGACCTATTTAAAGGGCCTTATGGCCGTCATTTGTGCTCACCAGTCCCTTGAGTGAAACCCTAATCGAGTGTGAGCGTTTGGAGCAAAGTAGGAGGCCATTATTGATCTTGGAGGTGTCATCTTGCAAGGGAAAGGGAGGATCAGCTAAGAGAAAGCAAGAGGAGCCACTTTCTGAGAGTTGGAGTCTAGAAAATCACTATTGTGGTAATATCTTCGAGCTATCCTCTTCTATGTTGATGTTTACATTGATTTAGGGCTTATTGATCCCTTTTGTGGCTAGATCTAGTGCTCCCTTGGTCCCTTAAGTGTTTTAGACCATAGATCTCGACCCTTGGAGGTCCAGAGTGTCCCTTTACCCAAGCTTTTTGTGAATCAATGGAGGTTTTGGATTGGAATCCTTATGCCTTAGGTCAAAATGCTATTTATGAGCCATGGGGTGTGTTATGATGTCACACCCCCAAACCAGAATGGCGGAAACATTCAGGGGTGGATGACTTCACGTAGTATCACAACCATTGAATATTGTAAAGAAAGTAACACAACCATCACATATATAATGAAAACGTATATTGTTGCGTTATACATATTTAGCAAAAGAATATTACAATGAGATGATAAATGTTCAATAATAAAACATCCTTAGTGTTCCTTTCTCTAAAAGCTGGTGGTTACCTGTATTACTGATTCCCTGAGAAATACAAGTGGTTTCGAAAAAGTGTCAACAATTAAGTTGGTGAGTTCATAAGTGTTTTGCATTGAAAAGTATGTCCTTTTTGATAGTAACTCGATGAACGAGGTTTTCAGAAAATCCAATATTTTCTATAGATGATTTGAAAAGTTTCCCGTGTTGGAGTGCATTAGTGTTTTCCATGCTTGAATAATAGTGATAAAAGTTGTGTTAACAATAAAATGGAAAACTGAAATGCATATATGAATCTCGTAAATCAAACTTGTTTTTATACTTTTATGTAAGTTTTATAACCATGCTATTGACACTGATGGCCTGTAACAACGTTCTTCAGGCGTTGGAACTGTTATGACATTTGTCACCCTAGGCCTGCCGGCCTAGCTGTAGCTAACAGCTTAGGTGTGGGATTGTCAATCCCGTATAGATCTATACACAAGTATCACGCTCCCCCCTACAAGGGATTATGGTATATAATACAGGACTTAATAATGCATACTTGAACGTACGTGAAGCTGTCTCACATTACTTGGTATAAACAGATTTACGATAATAAAGACTTTACTTCTTTTGAAAGCATTTCATTTGTCGAGATGTATATGTAAAATGTATGAATCACTTGAATACTACACTCATTATAGTTTCTCAAAAGTATGTTCCCATTTGGTAATAACAACTTGGTGATATAATAGCCCTTTAAACATAAGGTTATTTTTGTATCAAAACCCTATAAGAACGATATTATAAAAATGATACTTTGATTTGTAATGTACTTGTATTCCCCCCCCCCCCTAAAACGTGAAAAGAATTGAAAATTAGGGGTATGAACTCACTCGTTAAGTTTGAAGAGAGAGGCTAGGGTTGAGCAGAACTTCGACCGCGGATGGTTGCGTCGTCGGGCTCTTCGGGGATCTCTGCAGCGTAAATCTTTCGTCGGGGCTCGAGTGCGGAAACCAAGGTAAGAAAATGGTCTCTGGAGCTGGGAGAATGGCTGAGAAATGGTGAAGGTGTGCCAAAGTTCGAAGCTCATGCCATCTATTTATAGGTGGTATTTTTGAGTGCCACGTCGTGGCTAGGGTTGGCCACGTCGTGGGGAGCAAGCCCTATCCCCTTCCGTTGATTGGACGCCCTCAGTCGCTTGCCGGGTCGCGGCCAAGCTGTGCCACGTCGTGGGGCCTGACAGCCTCGGATTTTGGACCCCGAACTTGTAAAATCCATAACTTTCGCGTACGAGCTCCGTTTTCGACATTCTTTATATGCACGCGTAGCTGAAAATATGATCTACAACTTTCATTTAGACTCCGTCGGCTAGTTTTGAATTTATTTTTAATGACATAATTTTAATAGGCCGGGCCTCCTAAAGTCCGTTAAAAATTCATAGGTTCTTTATTCGACGTCGGTTTTCGTTTGTCTTTTTATCGTTTTATTACTATTGTGGAGATCTTCAACTCTCATTTAGGTTGCGTTAGCTAATTAACACTCGATCTTCAATTCGAGTTTTTAGCCCTCTACTACCGTTACGAAACTTTGAAAATTCGTAACTTCTTCATACGAGGTCCAATTTGGGCGATCTTTTTATGCACGTTCACGTTTCAACGAGATCTACGACTTTTGTTTAGATACTTAAGGCTAAAATGCATTTTATTGAGATTTTACTTTTTACGTCCAGTAATGTTTTAACGGCGGGTCGTAAATATACGAGTGGTTATAATTTCTTCAATATAACCCGGTTTTGAGCGTTCTTTATGTTTTTGGAAACCTTGGCATGATATCTAATATTTGATGCATCCCAACTTAGATACTTGAACACTTTATTTTCGAGGTTAATTTCGTTGTTTTTGGCTTTCGAGTGTTTACAATGCTTTTGGGAAATATAGGGTTGTCACATCATCCCCCTGTTAAGGGAATTTCGTCCCGAAATTTAATCTAAGATAGAGTTTACAGTTTTTGGAAAAAGATGCGGGTACTTTTGCTTCATCTGATCCTCGCGTTCCCAGGTGTATTCAGGTCCTCGCTTGGCGTTCCAGCGAACCTTTACAATGGGTATTCGGCTTTGTTTAGTCCTTTTGATTTCCCGATCCATGATCTCTACTGGTTCCTCCACAAATTGAAGGTTTTCATTTATTGCAATTTCGTCTAGAGGGACGACAAGGGTCTCGTCGGATAAGCACTTCTTCAGATTCGATACGTGAAAGGTAGGGTGTACGTTGTGGAGCTCCTGAGGTAGTCTAAGTTTGTAAGCCACTGGACCGATCCTGGCAAGGATCTCGAATGGTCCGATGTATCTAGGGTTCAGTTTTCCACGTTTTCCGAAGCGTATTAAACCTTTCCAAGGCGAGACCTTGAGTAGGACATGGTCTCCAACTTGGAATTCTAAGGGTTTTCGTCTCTTATCTGCGTAACTCTTTTGTCTATCCCTTGATGCTTTTAGACGTTCTCGGATTTGAACAATCTTCTCCGTAGTCTGCCGTATGATTTCTGGCCCAGTGAGCGTGTTGTCAGTTGCTTGCCCTTTTGCTAGCTGTGTGTCCCCCACTTCGGCCCAGCACAAGGGTGACTTGCATTTGCGGCCATAGAGGGCTTCGAACGGGGCAGCTTTGATACTGGTGTGGTAGCTATTGTTGTACGAGAACTGGACCAAGGGTAGATGTGTGTCCCATGCTTTTCCATAATCGATTACGCAAGCTCTCAGCATGTCTTCTAGGGTTTGTATAGTTCTCTCGCTCTGGCCGTCGGTTTGTGGGTGATAAGCGGTACTCATGTCTAGTCTTGTCCCCAAAGCTTTTTGTAGCGACTGCCAGAACCTTGAGGTGAATCTACTATCTCGGTCCGAGATAATAGATATGGGCACACCATGCAGTCGTACAATTTCTCTGAGGTATGTCCTTGTTAACTTCTCCAATTTATCCGTCTCTTTGATCGGTAGGAAATGCGCTGACTTAGTTAACCTGTCGACAATTACCCAAATGGTGTCGAGTCCGCTTGCTGTTTTGGGTAATTTGGTTATGAAATCTATGGTTATCTGCTCCCACTTCCATTCGGGTATTTCTGGTTGTTGTAATAAACCCGAAGGCTTCTGGTATTCCACCTTGACTTTGACACATGTCAGGCATTTGCTCACGTAGGTAGCAATATCGGCTTTCATGTTCGGCCACCAATACAACTTCTTGAGATCGAGATACATCTTATCGGAGCTGGGATGTATGGAGTATCGTGTTTTATGGGCTTCGTCCATGACAATTTCTCTGAACCCACCAAACTTCGGTGTCCATATTCGATCCATGAAATAACGAACTCCGTCGCTCTTGGCTTCAAGGTTCTTATTCATTCCTCTTAGGGCTTCTCCTGTCACGTTTTCGGATTTCAAGGCTTCTATTTGGGCTTCCTTGATTTGCGTGGACAGGTGTGAATGGATCGTCATAGTTAGGGACTTCACCCGGCGACCTGAGTACTCCTTCCGACTGAGTGCATCAGCCACTACATTAGCCTTTCCAGGGTGATATCGAATTTCGCACTCGTAATCACTTAGTAGTTCTACCCATCGTCTTTGTCTCATGTTGAGTTCCTTCTGATTGAGGATATGTGAAGGCTTTTATAATCAGTGAAGATGGTACATTTTGTGTCGTAGAGATAGTGTCTCCATATCTTCAGAGCGAAGACGACTGCTCCTAGCTCAAGATCATGCGTTGTGTAGTTTACTTCGTGCGTCTTTAGTTGCCTTGAGGCGTAGGTGATGACCTTCCCTCTTTGCATTAAGACACACCCAAGTCCTTGGTTTGATGCATCACAATAGACCACGAAGTCCTCCATTCCCTCTGGCAAGGTTAGGATGGGCGCACTACATAAGGCTCGCTTTAGTGTCTGAAATGCGCTGTATTGTTTTTCTCCCCAGTCGAAGGTCACATTCTTCTGGGTTAAGGTGGTAAGTGGCTTGGCAATCTTTGAAAAGTTCGGTATGAATCTTCGGTAATACCCGGCGAGTCCCAAAAATTGCCGGATTTCTGTAGGGGTTCTTGGAGTAGTCCAATTATCTATTGCCTTTATCTTGGAAGGGTCCACGTGTATTCCTTCTTTGCTTACAACATGTCCTAGGAAATCCACTTCCCGAATCCAAAATTCGCATTTGGAAAATTTTGCGTAAAGTTTCTCTGCCCTAAATGTTTCCAGTACTTGGCGGAGATGTTTGCTGTGTTCTTCCTGGCTTCTTGAATAGATGAGTATATCATCTATGAATACGATCACGAATTTATCCAGGAAGGGACG
This sequence comes from Lactuca sativa, assembly GCF_002870075.4. NCBI lineage: Eukaryota > Viridiplantae > Streptophyta > Magnoliopsida > Asterales > Asteraceae > Lactuca > Lactuca sativa. The sequence continues at coordinate 180,762,268 of NC_056626.2, read as the reverse complement.
ACATACTCGGTTCATCAAGTCCATGAACACTGCTGGAGCATTCGTCAATCCGAAGGGCATTACTACAAATTCGTAGTGACCATAACGTGTTCGGAAAGCCGTTTTGGGGATGTCTCCCTCCAGTACTCGCAGTTGGTGATAACCAGATCTTAGATCGATCTTTGAGAAGTAGCTTGCTCCCTGAAGTTGGTCGAATAGATCGTCTATGCGCGGTAAGGGATATCGGTTCTTGATCGTCAGTTTGTTTAATTCCCGATAATCGATGCACATGCGAAAGGATCCGTCCTTCTTTTTCACGAATAGGACTGGCGCTCCCCATGGTGAGAAGCTCGGTCTGATGAATCCCTTGCTCAGTAGCTCGTTTAATTGACTGGATAGTTCCTGCATCTCGGCTGGGGCTAAACGGTACGGTGACTTTGCTACAGGGGTAGCTCCGGGGATTAAGTCGATTCTGAATTCGATTTGACGTTCCGGTGGGATTCCTGGAAGATCTTCTGGGAAGATGTCTGTGAAATTGCAGACTTCCGGAATGTCTTTAATGTTTTTCGATTCTTGTTTCTTGTCTACTACGTGGGCTAGAAAGGCATGATATTCCTTACGAAGATATTTTTGTGCTTTAATACAGGAAATGATTTGCAAATTTGAACTAGGTTTGTCGCCGTAAATGACAAGAGTTTCGCCGTTTGGCAGATTTAGGCGAACAACCCTTTCTTGGCAAAGGATATCGGCATGGTGAAGGCTCAACCAATCCATACCGGTGATGACATCGAAACTTCTTATGGAAATGGGCATAAGATCGACTCGAAACAAACGCTCGTTTAAATTTAGTGTGCGCCCTACGTACAAATCGTTTGCGTGTTCTGTTTTACCGTTTGCCATTTCTACAGTGAATATTTTATTGAGTGGTTGGGGTTTTTGATTAAGTAGGTGTTTGAATTTATGACTCACAAAACTTCTCTCCGCACCGTAGTCAAAAAGTATGCATGCATAAGTGTTGTTGAGTAGGAACGTACCCGTAACCACCGTCGGGTCTGCTATTGCTTCACTCTGTCCTACTGCCAGCACTCTCCCCACACCGCCAATATTCCTTTCTTTGGGACAATTCCTCCTTAAGTGTCCAGTCTCTCCGCACCCATAACACGCCCGGCTTACTCCAGTGCCAGAAACTTGAGTGATTGGTCGTGCCGGTGCTTTACAGAAACGGGCTGTGTGCCCTTTCCTGTCACAGTTCTTGCAGTGCATCTCGTGACAAATACCATGGTGATGGTAGTTGCACTTGCTGCACTTGGGCAGATTCCCTGCATATGGTTTGGTTGGTGCAGAGGTAGCAGGAGTTGTGGTGGGGGTAGTAGCAGCATGAACCGCAACCATTTGCTTCTTTGAAGGTTCTTGTGAAGTTTGCCCCTTCCTTTTGGTCCAAAGTTTCTTCTTGTTGTTGTTGTTGGCATTGATTTCATTGTTGCTGTTCCCTTTGGTTGGTTCAGCCATAATAGCCACGACTCCTTGACAGACACCATGATCAACAAGAGATTGCGCTAGTTCCTTGGCGCTGGCGAAAGTCAAGGGTTTGGAAGCTAGCACACTTCCTCGAAGTTGGGGTGATAGTCCCCAGATGTATCTCTCGACCTTTTGGCTCTCCAGGGTTAACATTCCTGGGCAAAGTGTTATTAAGTCACTGAACCTGTTGGTGTAACCAGCTATGTCCGATCCTACCATCGAGAGTTTCCACAGTTCCTGTTCAAGCTTCTGAATCTCGCCTCTTGGGCAGTATTCTCGAAGGAGCATTCTTTTCAGGTTTTCCCAACCCATGGAGTTTGCCACCACCAGGGTTAGTGTCTGGACGTGGCCGTTCCACCATGTCAGGGAGCGTTCAGAGAAAGTAAAAGCGGCGAACTTTACTTTGCTTTCTTCAGGACATGCACAGATTTCGAATACAACTTCTGTTTTCTCTATCCATTGAGATAGAGCCAATACTCCCCCAGTCCCGTAAAAGGGAATAGGTTTTCCGTTGGTGAAGTCTTTGTAAGTGCATACCCCTGAACGGCTTTGACCTTGGCCATTTGTAAAACTGTTTGTTCCTCCCCCCGATCCGTTGTTGCTCATTTGAGCCATTGCTGCAGTTATAGCAGCGGTTACAGCAGTCTGGAACATAACGGTGTCCATAATTGGAGGAGGTGGTGGAGGTGGTGTTGAAGTTGAGTTTCTGCGTGTTGATCTACGAGGAGGCATGTTCTGGTAGAGAAAAATAAGAATGAATACTATAAGTTTCTAATGTTTTGACAGTCGTGTGTTAGTTGTATCTTGTAATTTGTTTTGACTTTAGTTTATGGTTTCAAGGTAGGCATAGAAATTTAAAACTCGTAATTTTTGAGAGGTATATAATAAGAAATACTTCATATTTATACATATAGGTCACACCTGAGGTGTGTTACATTACATATCTTGTTCGGGAAAATTTGACCCTCCTAGAGGTCTCTGATTGCAGATACAAAAGGGAAATAAGGGAAAAACTTTTATCCGAAATCCTAATCTATAACAAAATTGTTGGGCATCGAACAAGCTCTACTTGCGGTGTTTGGAGCTAGACTCGGCATCCGACCATTTGACTCCCATCAGTCGCCTCTCGAGATCTGCTTGTTGTTCCTTCATCTCTCTTATTTCTGCCAGAGCCGTTATCATTTGGTTCTGAAGTGTTCCCGTGTAGATTTGGGTATTCTCATGTAGTCCTTCCAAATGGCGGAGGTCAGCGGCGTTACCTTGGGTAGCAGCATTGATTTCGCGAACTCTGGCTGCTTGTTGGTCCGCCTGGTAGTTCTAGTTAGCTATAGCGTTCACGACGACAGGAAGTGCTCGATCAGCTGAGCCTCCCCCACTGACGTTGTAAAAGTTGCGACACATGCCGAATGGAGGGCGTACACCTTGCTGGCGGCTCCAGTAGTAGAGGTGGCTTCCCCAGATGGGGATGGGTCCCGGTTGATATGGTCTGATTACGGGAGGATGAGGGATGGGAGGGTCGTACACTTCTGGCTCGGAGTCTGTTCCGCTAGAAATCTCCTCGATCTCTTCATCGACTTCGAATTCCTCTCCGACTTCGACTTCGAATTCTTCCTCGATAACCCCTTCGGGTTCTTCCTCGACCTCTTCTTCGATTTCCTCTGGGTCTTCCTCCGGGTCTTCTTCTATCCAACCGCCGTTGCCTTGGTTTGGGTAGTAGGGATCTCCTGGTAAATGGAATCCGGCCATTTGTCTGTAATAGGATAGATGTATGAGAACGTTATAAGAAAAGAAATTTCCATCTAGCGACTTATTATTTTTAACTATAATTTTTATTTTTACAACTATTTTTAATAATACTCCTATACTATTTCAACTTGGCGAAACTAAAATAATTTTGTATTTGGGTAAGTTTTCGGCTTGTTGTTCACTACGACCATTCCGCGACGTACGTTGGTCAAATCCAGGATAAATATAGTTGATCAGGCTATATTTATTCTCGACTTGATTACATACCCCGAGGCTCAATCGTAGCGTCGTAACTTGCCTTAATACTTTTTAGTAAAACTTGTTATGATACGAGATTAATGCATGCTTGTAAAAATGTATATCTTTAAAAGAAAGTATTTTGTTCAAGAAAATGTTTTGTTAGAGGGTTTTTGGTCCCTTTTGCATTTATAGTTTGTATATCGTATGTGGTTCGATATACTTAGTTCACTATAAACAATGCTCTGATACCAATCTGTCACACCCCCAAACCAGAATGGCGGAAACATTCGGGGGTGGATGACTTCACGTAGTATCACAACCATTGAATATTGTAAAGAAAGTAACACAACCATCACATATATAATGAAAACGTATATTGTTGCGTTATACATATTTAGCAAAAGAATATTACAATGAGATGATAAATGTTCAATAATAAAACATCCTTAGTGTTCCTTTCTCCAAAAGCTGGTGGTTACCTGTATTACTGATTCCCTGAGAAATACAAGTGGTTTCGAAAAAGTGTCAACAATTAAGTTGGTGAGTTCATAAGTGTTTTGCATTGAAAAGTATGTCCTTTTTGATAGTAACTCGATGAACGAGGTTTTCAGAAAATCCAATATTTTCTATAGATGATTTGAAAAGTTTCCCGTGTTGGAGTGCATTAGTGTTTTCCATGCTTGAATAATAGTGATAAAAGTTGTGTTAACAATAAAATGGAAAACTGAAATGCATATATGAATCTCGTAAATCAAACTTGTTTTTATACTTTTATGTAAGTTTTATAACCATGCTATTGACACTGATGGCCTGTAACAACGTTCTTCAGGCGTTGGAACTGTTATGACATTTGTCACCCTAGGCCTGCCGGCCTAGCTGTAGCTAACAGCTTAGGTGTGGGATTGTCAATCCCGTATAGATCTATACACAAGTATCACGCTCCCCCCTACAAGGGATTATGGTATATAATACAGGACTTAATAATGCATACTTGAACGTACGTGAAGCTGTCTCACATTACTTGGTATAAACAGATTTACGATAATAAAGACTTTACTTCTTTTGAAAGCATTTCATTTGTCGAGATGTATATTTAAAATGTATGAATCACTTGAATACTACACTCATTATAATTTCTCAAAAGTATGTTCCCATTTGGTAATAACAACTTGGTGATATAATAGCCCTTTAAACATAAGGTTATTTTTGTATCAAAACCCTATAAGAACGATATTATAAAAATGATACTTTGATTTGTAATGTACTTGTATTCCCCCCCCCCCCCCCCCCCTAAAACGTGAAAAGAATTGAAAATTAGGGGTATGAACTCACTCGTTAAGTTTGAAGAGAGAGGCTAGGGTTGAGCAGAACTTCGACCGCGGATGGTTGCGTCGTCGGGCTCTTCGGGGATCTCTGCAGCGTAAATCTTTCGTCGGGGCTCGAGTGCGGAAACCAAGGTAAGAAAATGGTCTCTGGAGCTGGGAGAATGGCTGAGAAATGGTGAAGGTGTGCCAAAGTTCGAAGCTCATGCCATCTATTTATAGGTGGTATTTTTGAGTGCCACGTCGTGGCTAGGGTTGGCCACGTCGTGGGGAGCAAGCCCTATCCCCTTCCGTTGATTGGACGCCCTCAGTCGCTTGCCGGGTCGCGGCCAAGCTGTGCCACGTCGTGGGGCCTGACAGCCTCGGATTTTGGACCCCGAACTTGTAAAATCCATAACTTTCGCGTACGAGCTCCGTTTTCGACATTCTTTATATGCACGCGTAGCTGAAAATATGATCTACAACTTTCATTTAGACTCCGTCGGCTAGTTTTGAATTTATTTTTAATGACATAATTTTAATAGGCCGGGCCTCCTAAAGTCCGTTAAAAATTCATAGGTTCTTTATTCGACGTCGGTTTTCGTTTGTCTTTTTATCGTTTTATTACTATTGTGGAGATCTTCAACTCTCATTTAGGTTGCGTTAGCTAATTAACACTCGATCTTCAATTCGAGTTTTTAGCCCTCTACTACCGTTACGAAACTTTGAAAATTCGTAACTTCTTCATACGAGGTCCAATTTGGGCGATCTTTTTATGCACGTTCACGTTTCAACGAGATCTACGACTTTTGTTTAGATACTTAAGGCTAAAATGCATTTTATTGAGATTTTACTTTTTACGTCCAGTAATGTTTTAACGGCGGGTCGTAAATATACGAGTGGTTATAATTTCTTCAATATAACCCGGTTTTGAGCGTTCTTTATGTTTTTGGAAACCTTGGCATGATATCTAATATTTGATGCATCCCAACTTAGATACTTGAACACTTTATTTTCGAGGTTAATTTCGTTGTTTTTGGCTTTCGAGTGTTTACCATGCTTTTGGGAAATATAGGGTTGTCACATATGAACACCAAGATAGGGGATTTACGTGATGAATCAGTCTAAGAACCAAATCTATAAATTATTGGAGCAGATCTGACCTTAGAAGCAAGTTTGAGTGATTGCATGGCATGGACTCGCCGAGTCCGATGAACAGACTCGGCGAGTAGCTTGAAGATTGCCCTTAGATCGTCCACTGAGTGGTCCAGTCGAGTCATGGGCTGACTCAATGAGTCAGGAGGAGTTAGAGAGGGTTGACAGGTGGACTGAGTCGAAATGGGACTCGCCGAGTAGTTCTTGAGACTCGGTGAGTTGAGTCGGGGTGGCCCCGCGATTCTTCCAGGTGGAACTCGTCGAGTCAGGGGGAGTACTCGACGTGTAAAAAGGGAATCCTAGAGAGTTGGTGAAAACGTCTAGACTCGCCGAGTCGCCCTAGTGCACTCGTCGAGTCCGGTCAAAGTTGACCGTTGACCGTTGACCAGAGTTGACCGGTGTTGACTTCATAGGGATAGTCAACCTTAGAGATAAAAGTGTTAATTAGAGACATATGATGTTATTGGAGGATTAGAGCTCGGAGGATCAAGCACGAGGGATTTCAGGATTCGTGAGATACCGAGATACGCAAGGTGAGTCTTCTCACTACACTTTACCCTGAGTAGGTAACCAGAGTCATGTGACAAAGTATTTGTATGCTATGTATGTTATGTGTTTTACCGCATTATTTCTATGTGATTTATGTTGTGCATGTTTACAGAGTTGGAACCGGAAGGTTCCTAGAGTTAGAACCGGAAGGTTCACAGAGTTAGAACCTGAGGGTTCACAAAGTTTGGGTGCACGGACCCATAGAGTCATAGCCTCGAGTGGCTAATATGTGTTATATGTGTGGTATTTTGGGGAACTCACTAAGCTTCGTGCTTACAATGTTAGTGTTGTTGTTTCAGGTACTAGCGATGACCGTGGGAAGGTGCCGGCTTGATCTGTACACACGCATGGGACTTTTGATATATATGTGATCTTGGGATTTTGTATGATACGAATTTGGGAATTTTAAACTTAATGTTTTATGAAATCAAATGAGAAATGTTTTTATATTTGCGAAAAATTATTTTGAAAATTTTCGGTGTTACAAAAATGCCAACGCAATATAGATATATAAGCATATCATATAAACATATAAGCAAACAACATGCATAATGAGCCATCAGTCTGACTGGACCGACTCCCAGTACTCAGTCTATCTGGACCGCTCTCTGAGCCCTCAGCACGTTTGGACCGCCCTCCTCGGGGTTTTCAGCCTATCCGGACCACTCACTGGGCCTTCAACCTGACTAGATTTGCCCGTCCCGGGCCTGCAGTCTACCTAGTCCGCATATGGTACCTTGGCCTACTGCACACAACAAGATCTGCCTCACCCTTTCTCCAAACCAACAAATATGTGCACATACATATAAAAAAGTAAGCATGCAGATCTAACAGATCGCTAATCATGGAAACCATCCTACAACAAGGATACCGATCTAACCGATCACTAACATATCAACCATCCTATAACCAGGATACTGATCTAACCGATCTCTAACATAGCAACCATCCTAACTACCAGGATGTAAATCAATAAACATATCATGATATAAACCCGAATGCAAATCCAAAAAGGGCCGAAATTGGTGCCTTAGACCCTGTTGATATAGTGAGGACAACTTACCTAGCACTGCTGAAGTCTCGCAGATAAACTTCAGCTACTAGTTGACAGTTTCCCGAACTGTCAACACCAAAAAATACCCAATTAATAATTGGTTTCCAAGCCCAAGGTCCAGCTCACACTCTAAAGGCCCAAAAGTGAAGTAATAGGCCAAAGCCCAACATATGGCCCAATTTTCCAAATTAGGCCCAGACCTCTACATGGTCTTACCTTAAGGCCTATCCATTTATTCTAGTCCAAACTCTTGGTATTCCAATGGTCTAATATCTCATAATCATCAAGTCCCAATTATCGCCCACCTGTGGCCTAATTTTCCAAATTGGGCCCAAGCCTTTCCTGTGGGCCTTATCCTAAAGCCCATCTAAATATTATAATCCATATGCTTGTTCATGGATGGCCCATCAATAACCCAATCACCAAAGCCCAAAAGAAAGTCCTAACTCAAGGCCCAAGTGAAATTAGGCTTTTCACATGAAATGACAGTTACGGTTAAGTGTTCCTATTTAACCCATTAAGGACTTAATCCATTAAGTCCAATATTGCCTTAGGTTAATTTTCAAATGATTATTAATTAATATTTTAAGTTTATTAAATATTTCCAGTGTGGGTCCCGATCAATCCCCAAAAGTAGGGTTTGCCAAACCCTAATTAGGGTTTCCAACCCAAATACTAGCCTATTAATCACATGTTTGAGCTTTTAGGTCAATTAGGGCTTCATTGGGCCCATTAGGATTTCATTAAGTCCACTAGGGTTTCACTAAGCCCATTAGGGTTTTGTTAGTCGGGCACCACCTACTACCACCTCGGGTAGTGGTGGTCAACGACGGCTCATGGCGGCGGTCACCACCTCGAGGTGGTGGTTATGGTTCTAATCCGTTTGTCTAAGCATCTTAAACGAATCAAAACACTGATAAGGCACACCGCCACCCAACACGGCGGCTGGTGGCAGCAGGATGTGGCCGCCACCACCTCACGGTGGTGGTTACGAGTTTTTCTTTATTATACTAGTCTCTAATTACATCGTACAATGCTTAACCCAAAAATAACATATTCAAATGAAATACACACACAACCACCTTGTGGTGGTCGGCGGTGGCGCATGGCGGCAACAGGTAGCGGTGATGAGTTTCCTTCCTGTTCCCGAAGGTTCCCGGTTGCTCACGACCATGCAGCAACGAACATGTGATTCCCAAAGGAAACTTGACTAGCAATAACTGCCCTAGCTATATCGCCACTCATGGCTACATCAATCCTTCTGGTCCATCCGACCATAGTGACCTGACAATCTATCGCCATCGAACCAAATACGAAAAATGAACGCTACCAGAATACTGTAGTCTTACATCATGTCCGGTCTCCAACGACCTACCTTTTCCTAATTCCGATTATGTTGTGGTCTACCCAAAATCTTGCAAACTGGCCCACCTAGCCTAGCCATCTGAAATAATTCGTGAATGCTACGGGTCCTCCCGCAGTCTGAGAACACTTCCCTCACTATCTGACCGCTAGATCTGACGGATTAAATATAGAGTCTTCTAGTCTTCAGCATGACTGGACCGCCTCACTGGGCGTTCAGCCTATTTGGACCACTCTCAGAACCTTCAGCATGTTTGGACCGCCTCTCCAGGCCTTCAGCCTGTCTGCACCATCCTCCGGGCCTTTAGCCTGACTGGTATGCCCCGTTGGCCTTCAGTCTATCCGGACCACTCTATGTTTGTTGATCATAAACCTGGACCCATCCTGGTGCCCTCTCCCATGTAGTCGGTTCTCCCCCACTTGGGGTTTCAAACTCTTAATCCAATTTGTGGACTATCATCTCAGCCTAACTCCAGACCTCATGTTGATCGCCCACCCTCTCAGGAAACCGTGGTCTGATCCCTGACTTGCGTATCTACCACATATGTTAAATAACCCGCACACCCATGCTGAATGTACTGCCGAGCCCTGTGACAACCGTCAATTTTTGGTCTAGTCAAAGTCAAATAAAGTCAAGTCAAACTGGTCTACTTAATTAACCCTTGTATATTATGGTTTACCTTATGATTACTATTGTACAACGCACCATCTTAATACAAAGCATCGCTTAGAAGTTTCACGTGTTCAGAAAATCTACACCCAAATTATGGTAAGAGATGGAACAACTCAATAAAACATTAATACATACCCTTCGGAGGCGTGTAACGCTCATAACAAGGCAAAACGGGGCTTACAAACCCTACATTTCGAAGTTAAACACTCACAAAAGTCGCAAATAAAATATCTCCCAAATCTCTCCGAATGTGACATCTCTCCCAACTTTCCTTAAGTATGTGAAATCTCTCCCAAATCTCTCTCAAAATCTCTCTCAACTTTTTATAATCACTCGGGGCATCCCGACCCATGATTTAGTCAAAAACCGCGCAAAACGGGAAGTTTATTTGAAAAACAGCCATTTAGGACCGAACCCTCTTAGAGTCGAACCTCTTAGAGGCGAAACCCTAAGAAGCCTCCCGGACCGAAACTAGCTTAAGAACCGAACCTCCTCCTAGAACCAAAGCCTCTTAAGAACCGAAGTCACCTTCGGGTTCGGTCCATCTTGCTCTTGGTTCCTCCTCGCCCAACTTCGCTTCTAACAAGATTTGCTTATGACAACTTCGCCTTCGGTTGTCCTCTTACAACCGAACCTCCCTTCGGTCCGCGGCCTTCTAGGACCGAACCTGCACTGCTGACCTCAGATCCTCGCATGATACGCCTCTTTGTCCGATTTTCTACCACGACTCCATTTTAAGCCCATTTTTCATGATTTTAACATGTGATTTTCACCCAAACTCGTATTTTAACATAAGAGACCCTAAATATTCATATTTTGAGGAAAATCATTGCCTAAGAATAAAATATAGTTGATAAAATATTTAGGTGGAGTGTTGACTTATCCTTTGGGCAAGGACACATGTTACCTCCCAATACCCACTCCTTGACCATCCCCAGTCACTATTCCACCATACCTGGTCATTCCATCATCCTTTTCCCACTCTTTCCAGCCAAGCACCTTGATCCAAGGATAGAAAAATCCTTATCTCTCCTCCCATTTCACTCACACTCCACCAAGAAACAAAAACTCATTCTCTCTCACTATCCTTCTCTAATCTCGAACATTCAAGGCTGATCACAAGTTCTTTATTTACTCCTAGTAAGTAATATCACTCCTCACATGATTATTTCTCTTTCTTTCTACTTAAATCATGGATATCTTACACAAACATCATCATATTTGTGTTAGATCTTCGAATCTTCAAGCATCTTCTAAAGTGATCTTGAGTTGAACACTTCCTTTCTTCATCATCCGTCTACTGAAACCACAAAAGGTGAGTTCATACCCCTATCTTTTCATGTTTTTCTTAATTTTAAGGGGGAGGGGGGGGGGGGAATACAAGTTAAAACACTAAGAACACAACTAAACTCATCCATTAGCTTTCTAAGAATAGGAACAGGAAAGCCAAAACTAGAAAAATAGTTAACAAATTCATTTACACCTTATAACTTGTTGGGCAAGGTGTGTACTTTTATGTAAATCCATGTTGTTATATTACATGTTATTTCACCTTAGTAAAAGATATATATATATATATATATATATATATATATATATATATATATATATATATATATATATATATATTAGTAAACAAAAGGGTTTTTACTTTTACAAATATAGTAGTTAACTATAATAAACAAAGTTATAACCATTACATTTAAATGTTTTGATAAACTATAATAAGTAAATTTTATGTTCAACTACCACTACCACTATTTGATAAACTATAATAGGTATAGTTTATGTTTCCATTAACACAAAAAACACATTTCGGAAGGTTTTATTCCCACATAAAAAGGTTTTTACACTCACGCACACCACACGTAAACTTGTTAACGTAAATTGTGAGACATTCTTCTTAGTACTCCTAGAGTACGGCTTAAAATTCCTGGTAGTTATAACCAGAGTCTCTTGTAGGGAGAACATGATAGTTGTCTATAGATCTATATTGGTTCTGTCAAACCCACACCTGAGCTGCATGCAACAGCTAGACCGGCGGGTCTGGGGTGACAAGTGTAATTTAACTTTTCGACGCCTAAGAAACGTCGTGACAGGTTCATTCAGTCATAGTATGGTTATAGCGACTCACATATGGAGTTAACAACATAAAGTTTACGGGGATTTTCATAAATGAAAAAGGGTTTTATGTCGATTTAAAATCACTTTTCATATCAATAAGTACGGATATTACTGTACACTTTCGGCCTTGGTATTTAAGACTACACATCACTCTTGTAAGGAAAATATTGGATTTTTCTTGGTAAAACACAACACATTACAAAGATCGGTTTCCAAACTCTTCATCTAAAAAGCTTATGAACTCACCAACTTAATTGTTGACACTTTTTCAAAACTACTTGTATTATGAGGAAATCAACGAAACCAGGTAACCACAAGCTTTTGAGGATGGAACGCTACGGCGTTGAACAACTATTTTTATATCATGTTGTAATCAATCATTGAAATATGTAACACTTGAAAGTTACTAAGAACCAAACATGACATTTAAAATACTATAGGAGTATTTTGTAAATATTATAGCTTATGTGAAAACTAAACAGAACCTTAATAATCGGTCTATAGCCACTAAGTGGATACTCTAAAGTTATATATAACTTAGAGATCATAGCCTTAGAATCTGTGGTCATTACCTTCCTTTTCCTTGTTTGGATGTGGACCTAGGGTAGGATCACTTATTCGAAGGTCTATCGTATCTTTGTTATATGTAATTAGTATGCACTATGTCATTATAGAAGTAACTAATGAGGATCAAACCCCTATAAGTACTTCTAGGAATACGAATAATATATGCTTCCTACCCCTCCTATTCTCGCACGTATAGCATGGGAAGATTCTACTTACCAGGTGACCCCTACTTTCCCAACCTGGGGAATGGTGAACGGTTAGGAGAAGAACCCGAAGAGGAACCGGAGGTGATCAACCCTCCGTACATAGCCAAGGTTCCCATGAACCATTTCGACTACATCGGACCTATGCCTCGTTGGACAACCGTGATCGAGGGTTATAGTCGACAGCAACGACAACGATCACCATTTGGAGACCAACGAGGTTGCTATGACCTCAACCACGAGGGACCGACTGATAGAGCCCTCCCGACGAAGACCCGACAGATCGCAAACATCGGGGATCAAAACAGGGAGATTGTGAATCAAGTCCGGGAATTGCGTGCTACTACAAATGCTACCATCTCAAAAACTAGAGTCTTGGAAAGAAACTAATATTTCAGAGACCAACTCATTAAGGACCTTGTCGCCACTTGGGCGAAGGCAAGAGAGCGTCATGATAGAAACTCGACACTCTAAGAGAGAGTGGTTGCAACCGAGCGTAGGTTAGCAGAACTACAGGACGCGTCGACTTCGTTTCAAGCACCACCGGGGACGTATTATTGTGAGCAGAGTTCATATTACTCACAAGACCTTGTAGATTAGGTTCATGAGTATGCGTTGGTGCTACTCTATTCTATGTTTAAGCTCAACCCTACAATTTAAGTGGTTATACTAATCGGGGGATTAAATTCCTGTCAAAACTTTTCCTTACAATGATTTGGTGTAGACCTGCATCGAGGTCAAAATTTTCTCTAAAGCCAAAATTTCTAGAATCATATTAACAAAATGGGCTTACAGCGGGTCGATTAGACGCGAAGGTCTATTAAGTCTTACTTATGCAACTAAGCATACATCAAGTGGTCGTAAGACGGACCTAGATTAGATCAAATTTCAAGGTTTCACTTGGATACATAACTATTAAATTCCATGGGTTTATTATCTATAGACTTTTATTAGGAATTGCTTTCAGAACACCATAAAAATCGAAATACAATACACTTAGAACTAAGATAAACTTAGTTAGATAACTCACGATGCATAGCCCTTTCTAACGACTCATTATCGTCTCACGTTTAAACATTTTGATTGAAAGGTGCCTTCTTCATAAACCTATAGGGTGTGATCATACCATCACTAATGCACCGGATCCCATCAGAACTCCTCAGCTAAGAGTGTTTGGGAAAAAATAATAACTAGGATGGGTAAATTTAACATTTGTACAAAACCTACTTCTACCCATATCCGTAACTCCATCTCAGGAGTGTTTAGCAGAAACACTAAGAATAGTACAACAATGTGTGAAATTTATATATGTGAATATAAATTGTAAGAATGCACTTGAGATAATCATCCCCACTCACAAAGTTGTTTTTCATCAAGAAACATAATTATGTCTTCACTAAGAGGTGACAAACCAACTAGCAAGGCACCAACCATGCTGATAGACCCTGCGGCTTTTCAAGCTGTAGTCACGGCAGCCGTGGCAGCCATTATGGCACAGCTCAATGCTAACTACGCCAACGGGCACGTAGACGGTGCTGCGAATACAAACCGCAATAACAATCAAGAACACCCACGGGTGTCTACCAACGAACATACCTCAGACCACAAACCTAAGAGTAAGAAACGGAAGTTTTGGGACAGAAAGAAGTGCAACCCATCTCAAAAATTCGCTAAGAGACAGCAATCCGTGGCTACCCCTACAATTACGACAGTAGTCACAACGCGTGCCTCGACATTAGCCACAATATCTGTCACTCAAGCACCAGACATGAAATATATGGGAACACTTCCAAAGTGTAACAAGTGTAACTACCATCACATAGGAGTTTGCCGGATTCCACACTGTATCAACTGCAACAGGAAAGGACATACCGTTTGCTTCTACAGGACCCCGACCCAAAACATCGCTTCAACCACCAATAATGGTGTAAGTCCAGTATGCTACCTATGTGGTGAAATGGGACACTTCAAGAGGGACTGTCCAACCGAGAGAAATAACGGAGGAACAGGAGGAGTGTGACAATCGAACCATCGGAAGCAACAAGGAACCTTATTAGGACTTTTGGAACGTTTCAAATTAAGAACATTTAAGTACCATATGCTTGTAATATGCGTGGTGTGTTGCTAAGATTAACGTCTTTTAAAAGTAAAAGTAGTTAAAATACTCTCTCGTTCAATTAAATCAAAACACTTATGTGCATCGAGCGATCATCGAGAGACCTGTTAGGGACCCTAATATGAAACATCATCGCTAACTATCAGAACACATATACTACCAGCACTAACTACTGTGGTATAAATCATTTGCAGTAACAATAACATCGATCAAAACAGAAAACACTAAAAAGAAACACAGGATGCACTATCACTCTAACGAATACCTCTTACGAATACGAATTAGTACATGTGTCATCGAGAAAATCTGGTGTCGTCAGTCGAGTACATATACTTAGAACCCTCATAATGCAACCCAACTCGCCGAGTCACCCCAAGACTCGTCGAGTTCAATGATCTCTGAATCCCATCCTGTCCAACTCACTGGGTCACCATTCAACTCACTGATCTGAGCCTTGACCAGAAAAGGTTGAGGTCCTGTGATCCAACTCGTCGAGTCCAAGAACAGACTCGTCGAGTCCATGGCAATATTCAACGGACTCGCCGAGTTGTTCTTCCAACTTGTCGAGTTCCTGCCTATCTTCATCCAACTCGTCGAGTCTACCTATGTGACTTGTCGAGTAGCTTCAGTTCTTAATCCATACTGTGGTTCCAACTCATAGATCCACCCTTCCCAAGTCTATTCCTCACGTAAAGTTGCAAACTTTACGTGAAACCAAAGAGATATGGGCTTAAAACACTCTAGGGCTAGGTTTTGTGACCAAGGGGCTTCACCAACAACTTATTGGCATAGACTTTATGGCTTTCTGGATCCTTAATAGCCTAGATCTGAGGTAGCAACCTCAGATCTACTCCAAACTCGAAATAAACCTCCTCTATACCTAAAAATGCCCAAATCTCAACCATAAGATAGATCTAAATGCAATAAGGTCAGCGTATTACCTCAAGGGATCTGAAAAGTCACACCAACTCTGGATCTAAAGACAATCCTTGAATCACCAAAGGTTCCCTTCCTCCTTCTTCCTTCAAATCACCCAAAATGGCAAGAAAGCTTGAATGTACTAAAATGGAGGCTAAGGGTTTCGTGTTCTGGATAAAAGAGGCTATAGAGAACCCTAAGGGAGAGAATGAGATGTTTATATAGTGCATAAAGTCCCGGATTTAGGGTTTTCCTCTTCAGATCGGACTCGCCGAGTCCTCTTGTCGAATCGTCGAGTCGGTTACTTACTCTTCGATCCAGATCTCGCTCGGACTCGTCGAGTCCACCTTGGACTCGACGAGTTAACCCCCTTGACTTAGGGTTTTCCTTTCCTTTCTTGGTATTTCTGATTATGGGTGTTACAATCCGGGCTCAGACAAGATATATTTGGACCTCGAAAAGTAAGACTAGTGGTAGGAGAACTGACATCGCTACACATGTGGGCAAGTATCGGACTAGTGCCAAGTTCAAGGTAGAACAACAGAAGCCTTCGAGTTTCCTACAACAACCAATGATAACTGAAAGGAAGTGGGAGTAGATAACCATGAACTTCACAACCAAGTTAGTTGATAGGTTGACCAACCCGCACACTTCTTACCAATCAAAGAAATAGGAAATATGGAGAAATCAAGTAGAACGTACATCAAAGAGATTATACGACCACAGGGTCTGTTAATATTCGTTATCTTTGACAGAGATAGTAGATTGTTTTCGCAACTCTGGCAACCCTTACAGGGACTAGGCTAGACTTGAGTATGGCCCACCACCAACAAACCGACGGGCAGAGCAAAAGAAACTGTTCAAACCTTGGAAGACACACTAATAGGTTGGGTAATTGACTTCGATGAAGCGTGGGAATGCCCACTTACCACTCATTAAATTTTTGCACAACAACAACTATCACCCTAACATCAAGGTCACTCCATTCGAAGCTTTCTATATCCGCAAGGGCAGATCACCAATGTGATGGGCTGAAGTGAGAGATACACAGCTAGCGAAGGGACCAGTCCCCAACCGTACCCTCACTGGCCCTAATATCATAAAGGAGACAACGAAAAAGATCATACAAATTCGAGAAAGACTGAAAGTGTCTCGAGATCGACAAAAGAGCTATGCAGATAAGCGATGCAAACACTTGGAATTCCAGGTTGGTGACCGTGCACTACTGAAGGTCTCACCGTGGAAAAGAACGATACGTTTTGGTAAAAGTGGGAAACTAAATCCAAGATACATCGGGCCATTTGAAATCCTTGCTAGGATTGGCCCAGTAGCATACAAACTTCGATTGCCTCAGGAACTTAATAACGTACATCTTACCTTCCACGTATCGAACTTAAAAGAAATGCCTATCCGACGAGACCCTCGTGATACCACTCCACAAAATTGAAATCAACGAGAGTCTCCATTTCGTGCAAAAAATGATAGAAATCAAGTCACATCCCTGTTGTGAAGGTCCATTGGAACGTAAAATGAGGACCCAAGTTCACCTAGGACTGCGAAGATCAGATGCAACAAAAATACCCACATCCTTTCCTCAACTCTTGAAGTCCCAGTCGAAATGTTAATTTTGGGACGAAGTTCCTTCTTACGGGGGGATAATGTGACAACCGTCAATTTCTGGTCAAGTCAAAGTCAAATAAAGTCAACAAGTCAAACCGTTCAACTTAATTAACCCTTCTATATTAGGGTTTACCTTATGATTACTATTGTACAATGCACCATCTTAATACAAAGCATCGCTTAGAAGTTTCACGTGTTCAGAAAATCTACACCCAAATTAGGGTAAGAGAGGGAACAAGTCAATAAAACATTAATACATACCCTTCGGAGGCGTATAACGCTCATAACAAGGCAAAACGGGGCTTACAAAACCTGCATTTCAAAGTTAAACACTCACAAAGGTCGCAAATAAAATCTCTCCCAAATCTCTCCAAGTATGTGACTTCTCTCCCAAATCTCTCTAAGTATGTGAAATCTCTCCCAAATCTCTCTCAAAATCTGTCTCAACTTTTTATAATCAATCGGGGCATCCCGACCCTTGACTTAGTAAAAAACCACGCAAAACGGGAAGTTTATTTGAAAAACAGCCTTTTAGGGCCGAACCCTCTTAGAGGCGAAACCCTAAGAAGCCTCTTGGACCGAAGATAGCTTAAGAACCGAACCTCCTCCTAGAACCGAAGCCTCTTAAGAACCGAAGTCACCTTCAGGTTCAGTCCATCTTGCTCTCGGTTCCTCCTCGCCCAACTTCGCTTCTGACAAGATTCGCTTCTGACAACTTCGCCTTCAGTCGTCCTTTTACAACCGAACCTCCCTGCAGTCTGCGGCCTTCTAGAACCGAATCTGCACTGCTCACCTCGGATCCTCACGGGATACGCCTCTTTGTCCAGTTTTCGACCACGACTCCATTTTAAGCCCGTTTTTCGTGATTTTAACGCGGGATTTGCACATAAACTCATATTTTAACATAAGAGACCCTAAATATTCATATTTTGAGGAAAATCATTGCCTAAGAATAAAATCTAGTTGATAAGATATTTAGGTGGAGTGTTGACTTATCCTTTGGGCAAGGACACAAGTTACCTCCCATACCCACTCCATGACCATCCCCAGTCACTATTCCACCATAGCTGGTCATTCCATCATCCTTTTCCCACTCTTTCCAGCCAAGCACCTTGATCCAAGGATAGAAAAATCCTTATCTCTCCTCCCATTCCACTCACACTCCACCAAGAAACAAAAACTCATTCTCTCTCTCTCTCTCTCACTATCCCTATTTAATCTCGAACATTCAAGGCTGATCACAAGTTCTTCATCTACTCCTAGTAAGTAATATCACTCCTTACATGATTATTTCTCTTTCTTTCTACTTAAATCATGGATATCTTACACAAACATCATCATATTTGTGTTAGATCTTCGAATCTTCAAGCATCTTCTAAAGTGATCTTGAGTTGAACACTTCCTTTCTTCATCATCCATCTACCGAAACCACACAAGGTGAGCTCATACCCCTATCTTTTTATGTTTATCTTAATTTTAAAGGGGGGGGGGGGGATACAAGTTAAAACACTAAGAACATCTTAAACGTTTTAGTTTTCAAAATTGTTTTATCTGCAAATAGTTCAGGTTCATAACTTTAAAATCACTACTTGTACATCCCCATAAAATTTTTAT
Source organism: Lactuca sativa (assembly GCF_002870075.4). Classification (NCBI taxonomy): domain Eukaryota; kingdom Viridiplantae; phylum Streptophyta; class Magnoliopsida; order Asterales; family Asteraceae; genus Lactuca; species Lactuca sativa. The sequence continues at coordinate 180,743,529 of NC_056626.2, read as the reverse complement.
ACAATTTATGGTGATTTTTACAAAACTGCCAGTCATTTCAAGAACAAATCCGGACTAGTATGTGAATATGGACATTTTCACACAAGTTAGAGGTCACTAAAAATCATAATAAAATTTATGAACAAACTAGACACATTTTCTAAACTCTCAGAATTTACGAATTTTGATTTCGACTTTTCAGGATTTTCTATAATTTTTCTAAGAACAGGAACAGGAAAGCCAAAACTAGAAAAATAGTTAACAAATTCATTTACACCTTGTAACTTGCTGAGCAAAGTGTGTACTTTTATGTAAATACATGTTGTTATATTAGATGTTATTTCACCTTAGTAAAAGATATATATATATATATATATATATATATATATATATATATATATATATATATATATATATATATATATCAGTAAACAAAAGGGTTTTTACTTTTACGAATATATAGTTAACTATAATAAACAAAGTTATAACCATTACATTTAAATGTTTTGATAAACTATAATAAGTAAAGTTTATGTTCAACTACCACTACCACTATTTGATAAACTATAATAGGTATATTTTATGTTTTCATTAACACAACAAACACATTTCAGAAGGTTTTATTCCCATAGAAAAAAGTTTTTACACTCACGCACACCACGCATAAACTTGTTAATGTAAATTGTGAGACATTCTTCTTAGTACTCCTAGAGTACGGGTTAAAATTTCTGGTAGTTATAACCATAGTCTCTTGTAGGGAGAATGTGATAGTTGTGTATATATCTATATTGGGTCTGAAAAACCCACACCTGAGCTGCATGCAACAGCTAGACCGGCGGGTCTGGGGTGACAAATGTAATTTAACTTTTCGACGCCTGAGAAACGTCGTGACAGGTTCATTCAGCCATAGTATGGTTATAACGACTCACATAGGGAGTTAACAACACAAAGTTTACGGGGATTGTCGTAAATCAAAAAGGGTTTTATGTCGATTTAAAATCACTTTTTATATCAATAAGTATGGATATTACTGTACAATTTCGACCTTGGTATTTAAGACTACACATCACTCTTGTAAGGAAAATGTTGGATTTTTCTTGGTAAAACACAACGCATTACAAAGATCGGTTTCCAAACTCTTTATCTAAAAAGCTTATGAACTCACAAACTTAATTTTTGACACTTTTTCAAAACGACTTGTATTATGAGGAAATTAACGAAACCAGGTAACCACAAGCTTTTGAGGATGGAACGCTACAGCGTTGAACAACTATTTTTATATCATGTTGTAATCAATCATTGAAATATGTAACACTTGAAACCATGTAATTCTTTTCTGATTATATTTATGATTGGTTGTATTTACTTTGAGCACTATTATACTCGTTGTTGTGATACTATACATGAAGTCCGCCAGCCCCAGACGTTTCCACCATCCTTGGTTTAGGGGTGGGTCCGCGAGCTCCGACTGATCGTACAATTGCATCCTCCTTTATTATTTTGAAAACATTTTAAGAAAATCGTTTTAAAATCTTGTCCTCAGTTTGAGACTTGAGACACACGATTGTTTCTTCCAATTCCCTCAAACCAAAGCTCTGATACCAACTTGTAACATCCGTAAAAATCATGCCAAATTTAAACTTTTTAAAACATTTTAAAAACCAAGTTTATTACAAAACATGTTTCCAAAATAGTATAATGTCAGAGTATCCCAAAATCAAATAATAAAAACATGAAATATGAGGAGTTGTACGATCACGCCTTCGCCTTCCCACGATCATCAGAAGTACCTGAAACTATAACCGATAAATGTAAGCTCGAAGGCTTAGTGAGTTACCCCCAAAATACCAACACAGTACATATATATAACCATATCATATAAACATATAAGCAAACAACATGCATAATGAGCCATCAGTCTGACTGGACCAAGTCCCAGTCCTCAGTCTATCTGGACCGCTCTCCGAGCCCTCGGCACGTCTGGACCGCCCTTCTCGGGGCTTTCAGCCTATCCGAACCACTCACTGGACCTTCGGCCTGACTAGATTTGCCCGGCCCGGGATTGCAATCTACCCGGTCCGCCCATGGTGTCTTGGCCTACTACACACAACTGGATTTGCCTCAACCCTTTCTCCAAACCAACAAATATATGCACATACATCTAAACAAGTAAGAATGCAGATCTAACAAATCGCTAATCATGGAAACCATCCTACAACAAGGATACCGATCAAACCGATCACTAACATATCAACCATCCTATAACCAAGATACAGATCTAACCGATCTCTAACATAGAAACTATCCTAACTACCAGGATGTAAATCAATAAACATATCATGCAATAAACCCGAATGCAAATCCGAAAAGGGCCGACATTGGTGCCTTAGACCCTGTTGATATAGTGAGGACAACTTACCTAGCACTATTGAAGTCTCGCAGATAAACTCCAGCTACTAGTTGACAGTTTCCCGAACTATCAACACCAAAAAATACCCAATTAATAATGGGTTTCCAAGCCCAAGGTCCAGCTCACACTCTAAAGGCCTAAAAGTTAAGTAATGGGCCAAAGCCCAACATATGGCCTAATTTTCCAAATTAGGCCCAGACCTCTACATGGTCTTACCTTAAGGCCTATCCGTTTATTCTAGTCCAAACTCTTGGTATTCCAATGGTCTAATATCTCATAATCGTCAAGTCCCAATTATCGCCCATATGTGGCCTAATTTTCCAAATTGGGCCCAAGCCTTTCCAGTGGGCCTTATCCTAAAGCCCATCTAAATATTCTAATCTGTATGCTTGTTCTTGGATGTCCCATCAATAACCCAATCACCAAAGCCCAAAAGAAAGGCCCAACTCAAGGCCCAAGTGAAATTAGGCTTTTCACATGAAATCACGATTAGGGTTAAGTGTTCCTATTTAACCCATTAAGGACTTAATCCATTAAGTCCAGTATTGCCTTAGGTTAATTTGAAAATGATTATTAATTAATATTTTAAGTTTATTAAATAATTCCAGCATGGGTCCCGATCAATCCCCAAAATTAGGGTTTCATGACATTAGGGTTTTCCAAACCCTAATTAGGGTTTCCAACCCAAATACTAGCCCATTAATCACACGGTTAGGATTTTAGGTCAATTAGGGCTTCATTGGGCCCATTAGGATTTCATTAAGCCCACTAGGGTTTCACTAAACCCATTAGGGTTTCGTTAGTCGGGCACCACCTACTACCACCTCGGGTAGTGGTGGTCAACGACGGCTCACGGCGGCGGCCACCACCTCGAGATGGTGGTTATGGTTCTAATCCATTTGTCTAAGCATCCTAAACGAATCAAAACACTGACAAGATACACCGCCACCCAACACGGCGGCTGGTGGCGGCAGCCACCACCTCACGGTGGTTGTTACGAGTTTCTATTTATTATACTAGTCTCTAATTACATCTTACAATGCTTAACCCAAAAATAACACATTCAAATAAAATACACACACAGCTACCTTGTGGTGGCCGACGGTGGCGCATGGCGGCAGCAGGTGGAAGTGATGAGTTAATTTCCTTCTTGTTCCCGAAGGTTCCTGGGTGCTCACGACCATGCAGCAGCGAACACGTTAGTTCACCGGCCTCCGGTGGTCACTCGAGCTGCTCACAGCGTCTCCGGTAGCAACACTGTGGCGATGCTATTAATGGAAAAGCAGCGGCCATGCTAGTAGATCTCGGAGGCCCACAGATTCAGCCTCAACATGAGGCTCTTCGTCGTTTTCGGCTTAAGAAGAAGGAAAAGTGCGGCGGCTTCTTGTGGTCGCTGTCGTCGGTGGAACAACAGCAGCGGTGGTGCCATCAGCCGAAATGGTGTAATGGTGGTGGAGATGTGAATCTGGCAGCACTCCAAAAGTTTTCTGTTGTTTGTCTTTGGTCCCAGGTCCTGGAAGCTCCTCCCTAACAACGCTTTGACGATGGGCGCTCTAGTGTTCTCCGACGGTGACAAGAGTGGCAGTTGGAGGGAGTGAAGGTGTAGGGTGGCGGCTAAGATGAGTTCCACTTTTAGGTTTAGGGTTTTGGGAATGAAGGGTTATAAACCCCGGTTCATACAAGCTTCTCGCCACAATGACACCTTTAGCCCCTCATTCCCCTTTTCTTTAAATTGAAATCTTTAATTTACCATTTAAACCCCTCCTTCTGAGAATCCTTAGAAATTAAGTCCAAAATATTTACCAAGCAAACCTTGCTTCCATAATTCCATACATATTAAGTCCAAATAATACACACACCCCTGACTTCTAAAATCCTTTGCAAAATAAATCCCAAAATTAAACTTTAACCCCCGGAGATTCAAATATCGTCATTTGGCTTCCTGAAACCAACACCCCGCTAATTATTATTTTATTTTGGCTATAAAATAATAAAAAAATTACATCTCGGGGTTCCAGATTTATTATTTAATCATTCTATTTTAAACGGGATGTTACAGTCGGCTAAGAAAATCGTTGAACTTTGTAAAGAGGCCAAAAAATCGTTGGATCGATTTGTACTAAACAATTGCGACGAGGATGATATGAGAAGCTACAAATCATAAGTTTCTGATCTATTAACTACATTTTCGATAGTGTTATAATATATTTTAACTATTTTAATTGTTTTGTCCCACCTTTAGTGAATTCAAATCAAAATTGCCTGAAAGTGATTTCAAAATGGAATTTCCTTCATGGTTTAAAGAAAAGGTAAGTATGTTATATATTTATAATTTAAAACTAATTTATTACTTAAACATACAATCTTATATTTTCTTACAGATTTATTGTCTCCAAAAAGATATGCCTTCAGATTGTACTGATGAATTAAAGGCGTTGGCACATGGTCCGTTGCGTGCATATTCTTACACTGTGTGCATAGTAAATGGTGTTCTATTTGTCATGAATAGCCGTGATTTCCAACACACTTCTCAAAATAGTGGTGTTGTTACATTCGGAGAAGACGGTACACCATTCTATGGTCAACTAGAGGAGATCATAGAGTTACATTATTTATATGGTAAATTAATTGTACTCTTTGTGTTAAATGGTTCAATGTGTCATTATGTAATGGATGTTTAAAGACTATAAATAATATGGTTGTTATCAATACCAGTCATGAATGGTATGTTGGTAAAACGTGGTATGATGATCAACAATACGTCTTAGCCACACAAGCTAAACAAGTATTTTATCTCCTAGATCCTACTCAAAACAATAACCAGAGAGTTGTGGAAGAGGTTCATCATCGAAAACTTTCGAATCATCCAAGTATCGGTGTTGTGAATGAGATAGATGTCATGAACGACACTCAATCAACTGATTTTACATTGGTTGTCGAGTTAGGCACCTTGCCTATCTAGACGACTTTAGGTGAAGTTGGTGAATCAAGTGTGGTTGTTAGGAGGAATGTTGCTCCTACTATAAACGATGACGATTTCATTAACGATGACAATGACGGTGGTGATACATACTCTTCAGATGAAGAAATAAATAATGAAACCTATGACAGTGATGATGATGTTGTACATGTATATTGTTCTAGTGATGAATCTGATTGACGGTATGTTATAGTTATTATATATCCTGATTGCTTATAATATTTGTTAAATTTTCAAATGTTGCTTATTTATAAGTGGCCTTATTATATATTTTGAATGTTTATAATATTTGTTAAACAGATGGCAGAAGTCGTGGGGGTTCATGGAGGAGACGGTGGGGATAGACCTCTACATGGGGTCACACGTGGTGTACCATCGGGTTGTCAATCTTGTAAGTTACATGAACTTCTGAAGTAGTAGATATATTAAAGTTTTAAATTTATAAATTTCCAATTCTATATGTAAATCTAACAAAAGTGAAGAATGTGAATGTACGTGGAAAAGTGAGAAACATAAATTTGTACGATGAGTAGGAAGATAACGGTTGTAAACCTTTGGTCGTGAGACTTGATACCTTCGGGCGGATGTATCGATTCGTGGGGGACAACGGCAATTGTTTGTCAGGTTGATCTCAAATCTGGTGGGATCAAATGTACCGTTGCATTATCATACTCGGCGTCGTGTTCCTACTAAGTACAAAGATGATTTATATCCCAAGATAGAAGTAAGTATACAATATATTTTATATGTATTGAATTTTATACTTATTAAATATTTTTTACTAATCAAATATGTTTTTGTTTTTGCAGATTTATATTGATCTTGATAGGTATCGGGGCACAGACTTGTGGGAACTCGTTCGAGCGGGTATCCAAGCATATATGCAAATAGCTTATTGAGTGCGCAAGTATCAGATGAAAAAATATTTTGACAGAGTTGGTGGATATCAGGATGTGGAAAGGGCAAGAAGACATCCATCGATTGATTGGACCGCCGAAGCTTGGAATAATATCATTGATTTTTTGTTTTTAACCGATGAATATAAACGAACGTGGGCTAAAAATAAAGTTACTAGGTCGAAAATTCCGCACACAAGTGCTCACGGATGTAGGTCCTATGATCAACGACGTTATTTAGATATAACAAAATATATTAGTATTATTTTAAATTGTTATTAACACTTGTATACATATATCTATTGTTTTGACTTATTATAGGAACAAATGGGAATGAAACCACAACATATTGAGGGTTGGAAAGGGTTGGAGACAAATGCGCTACAAAGAAGGTTTGGATTGGTGTACAAATCGAGCACAACAAGATTGGTTAAGTGATAAACGAAATGAACGCATTATATTGTTTAAAGTTATTATTATTAATTATAGTTTTTTTTTTGTTTAAGGTATATTATTATTATTATTATTATTATTATTATGATTAAATTTAGTTATTTCTTTTAATTATCGTCTTTATTTTAGGAGAAAATTCAAGACAAATATGAGAACAAGCGAGGTCAGGGAAGGCGGATAAGTAAATGAGGAAGAGTGTCTACAACGTGCCCTTGGGACGCGACACAGACATGCTCGCGGAATGGGTAGGAGACCAACAACCAACTTCAGTTTTAATTCCAAATGAACGACTTTCCACTTCCAAATCTCAATCCCAATTTGATGCACAACAAATGCAAGAATACTTACAACAATATAATGCATCATTGGCCGTATGTATTCTTAACTTCCAACCACCACAATTTCCTAACTTTCTATTCAACTCTAACACATAAGAAAAGTACCTCTAAACAATTTGTCGAGCCCGAGAGGATGGAAGAAGAAGAAGAAGATAATGGTGGTTGATGTTTGTATTATTCTGAACAATATTATGTAGTTACTGTAATATTAAACTTGAATTTGATGTTTTGAATTTGAACAATGGTAGCTAGTTATTGTATTTGAATTGATTATGATGCAAAGTGTTTGGATTTGTTAAAAATGTAGGAATGACAATGAACAGAATTGATAAAAAAAAAAAAAAAAAAAAATCGGTGCCTATCTCGACGACAAGTCGTCGCTATATGTATTTAATCGAAAACTGTGAAAAACTTGTAGCTCCCGAAGACTTGTCATCGCTAATCTGTACCGACGACATGTCGTCGCCACAGGTAATTAAATAAAACTTTATTTTTTTCGAAAATATCATCGACGAAACCTGTACCGACGACGAGTCGTCGGAGAAGGGGGAACCTTTGCTGATGACACCAATGCCGACGCCCTTTTTGACCTATACCGACAGAACTATGCCGACGACTTAGACGACCTGTCGTCGGTATACCCTATGGCGACGACATGTCGTCGGTATATCCTATGGCGACGACATGTCGTCGGTATAGAGTCAGAAAATGTCGTCGCAATTGGGGTTAATGTTCTAATGTAAAGCTTAGAATACTAATGAACTTTGAAATTTATCATACCTTGAATGTCACCATTTTAATCACTTACACAGTGATATCACAGTCAGTCGATCAACAATTTAGTTTAACAATATTTATATCTCCATAATTGTTAAAATGTCAACCATACTTACACGTGTTACAATTCCTCCCTCTAAACTTGATTTCGGTCTCCAAATCATAAGATCAAAAAAGAGTTGCACATATTGCTCTTTTTATCATTGTTTCCATTTTCCAAGTTAGATTTGGTCCAAAAGTATGCTTCTAAGACAAGCACAAAATCAATCATTTTTCACCTCAATGTTTTCATCTTTTGGCTCAAAATTACCTCATCAGTTTTTTCCACTTACCTAACCCCTGCAGGCAGCATCCACACACAATTTCGAGAATGGGATGGGACCAGACTCCTCTCCAATGTATTTCCTCAAATATTACATGTGAACTACGTACGTTATGGATACCATCAAGTTTGGGAGATAGATCAAGCTTATAAGCTTGTTTCATAATTTTTACGCTATCATGAACTGTTCAATACAACACATTTTCAATTCCCAACGTTTCTCAATTCTAATAAATCATGTCCATGGAGAGCCATCTTCTAACCTGTTAACCCACATCAAAAGTCATTGGCCGACTTTTCAAACCCGCATAGCTATTTACCTTATCATTCATATGTTGCACCAACTCGGGGATACATATTTTTTTCTTAGTGGCTCTAACCAACAAGATAAGTCACCGCTATATGACTCAGGTCCACCACCTAAAGTTGCTCTAAATATCTCGAACTTGTATGTATTTATCAAAACATTTTATTGATACAATAAAACAATAACTTGCTACGCCGACATGAACAAGTCCTTGCAAAACGAACACGAATAAAAGTTAATCAGCCCAAGTTTGAAAAGCTAATGTGATATTTTTTTAATTCACGTAAGCCTCAAAAACATGCATTTTACTTATTGGGCTTTCTTGCCTTAGAATGGTTATGGCCCTATAACTCTACAAGTACTTTCATCTTTATTTTGGAAAATAAAAGGGGAAACACCAACAACACATGCAACTCCATTTTTGATTTTACATAACATTGATTTTTCATAGTTCATTTAGCGTGTATAACGTTATATTAACTTAATAGATATATAAAGTTAATGAAATCATGTCCTTATAAATATATGTAGCAATAATAATCAACGCATACTGAAAAAAGTTTGTTTTCCTATACTCGATGTTATAAATTATCTATGTTTCTCAAAATATACATCTTTAAAATATTATATTGATCTCATTTACCAAATTTTTTATAAATGTATAGAAGTATACTATTTTTTCTATTTATTTATTACTTTTTTTTTCTTTGCATATGATTGTTGGTGATTTTGTATCATCAATGTGTATTTAAGTGTAATGGATTGACTTGTTGACCAAAAATCAATCTTGATGAATATTAAACAAATAAGGAAGGTGCGGAGTGCACACTTGTTTGAGTTTATTCAAGATTCAAAGTAGACTGTCATTTAGGGGCGAAGCTCTTAAACGAACGGGGGTCCGGGAGCAGTGCCCCTGGGAGCGGGGTCCAAGGGGCAGAGCCCTTGGCTGGGATCGAGCTGATAGTTTGTGATAGTTTGTGACTGTTATAAACCGTTTTGACAGTTGTAGTAGTTTTTGGACAAAGAAAACTGCCTTGACAGTTTTCAGACAAATGATATACATAATCATTCTTTGGTCATTTTTTTTTCTTGGTGCAAGAACAATCACGAAATCATAACTTCATATTCTCTATTCTATAAACTCTTCTGAGTCTTATTCGATTAAAGGTTGGGAGTACCACCCAAATACTTTAATCTGAAAGTGTTTAACACGATTCTCAGGATTTCCAAGTCTTTCCATACCCCAATATTCTAACAATGACCACCTTAACAATTTTTTTTCCTAAAATGTTCTTTCTCTCTCTCTCTCTCTCTCTCTCTCTCTCTATATATATATATATATATATATATATATATATATATATATATATATATATATATATATATATATACTCTTTTTCTAAGTCATCTTTTCCACATCATATTTTTCTAAACAAAAACAGACGACATAATACATCAATGAAGAATAAAGGAGTGGAAGTTTCTTCAATACTAAATTAATGGGTAAAACTAAATTTTTTTTTGAAACTGCAATATATATATATATATATATATATATATATATATATATATATATATATATATATATATATATATATATATTAAACAACAACACTTAGCAAGAGGCTAAGGCGCAATGTGCAAAAATACAAAAAGGTCCGAATGAATTTGCATATTAAAATAAAATGAGAAACTGGAGAGATGCTCCAGTCCACCCAACTACCACACCTGAAACTACTTCTATGTTTGCACCATAAATAGTAGAGGGAAATAACATTGACTGCCATCTTAGTGTGAGAAATTCTTAATTTTTTGAATAATCTATCATTCCTTATGATCTAGATATTCCACGGTAAGCAATACACTATGAAGTTGAAGATTGTTCTTTTCCTTGGGACAATTCCTCCAGGATGTTGCAAAATCGATGAACTTCCTAATGCACGAAAAATGTTGTGTGTTGATCCCACACCATTTGAAGATCCATTCGTGAACACCACTTGCGAATTCGCAATTCAGGTTTAGTGTTACAAAACTTGCACAGATGATTGGATACTGTTATGCCTCTTTCAACTAGTGGGGTGGCAGCCGGAATTCGATACAATGAAGTCCTCCAAATGAAGCATCTGACCTTTAATGGTACCATTTTGTCCCAGAAGATTGAGGGACCACGATATGGGTTGATTTTCGCATTTATGCATCTCCTGATAGTGTTAACAGTAAAATGACCATCTGGGTTTAACATAAATATAAAACCAAAAGAAGATTGTGGGAGATATCCATCGAACCAATACATGAATATAGTTGCCATAACTCATGTAGAGTTATCACATCGTTTGGATCCTGGATCCAGTTCCAGGTGAAACCATTGGCCGACATCCGTTTTTCCAACTTGCAACATTGAACATTTTCCTGTTGTAAAGAGTTGGGAATCACTCTTTTAAAAGGGAGTTTCCACACCAAATATCTTTCCAGAAAAGAATATTCGAGCCATAAAAATAATTAAATACATATAATTTAAATGGATTGATAAAAATCTTAAGCTGAAATATCAGGATTCTTTTTCAAATTCTTAAATTTTAATAAAAAAATTGAGTTTTATTTTCTCTCATCTTTATTATACCATTCCAATGTACACAAATAAGTAGTTTACCGTAAATGAGCTTGAAACTGAATAATAAATAAAGTGAAATTTCAAAATTTTCAAACCATATATTGAATTTTGAATTTACTAAAAAAATTACAAGGTTGGTGATCGTATCTTGAGTAGGGAGGGGACTGTTTTGGATTGGAGCTGGTCTAGACAGTCTAGACATAGCCGTTAAGCTGCTGCTTTACTAAACCTGTTAGATGTCATATTAGAGGTGAAGTTGATTGATGTAGCTAACTGATGGAAATGGATAGGAGATAGCTCTGGTATATTCTCGATGTCTTCATTAAGGTGCTTAAATGCTGATAAGGTGGGTAGTTCTGAAAAGAAAATGAGTGTTAAATGGGTTAATTGGATGCCTTTGAAAACCAATTGCTTTTTTTGGAGGATGCTTCTAAACCGTGTTCATGGTGTGGTTAACCTTGCTATTTGAGGAGTTGTCTCATCGTCCTCATTGCGTGCTTTCTATAATAACAATGTTGAGGATGTTGATCATATTTTCTTCAGCTGTCATTTCTCTTCTAGTATTTGGAATTGGTTCAAGTCTTGCAACAATTTCTTAGATACTTTCCTTGTAAAAAGAGAGGATATTGTCTAAGCTAAGAACTTCAAAGGCATGGGCAAAAGAGATCACAAGCTGCGTTTCCTTGATCTATTCTATGATTTGGTTCAGTTGGAAACCTCAGAATTTGCTGGTTTTCAAAATGTTGAGGTGCGCTCCATTGAAGTTGGGGGATGATTTACAACTAGCGGCGTTTAATCGGATAAAGCATCATACAAAACTTTCTAATTTATGTTTGTTTAATTGGTGTAATTCTCTTTTGTAACCCGCTCGATTGCTAGTGTTTTTTGTTTAATGCATCCGCCGTTAATAAAAACTAAAAAAAAAAAATGAATTTGAAATTTGAAATTAATTTTTAAGAATAAAAATTTTAAACTTGATTTTTTGTCGGAAAAGGTAATTCCGAAAATTGCAAATTTCTAAATTCTAGGTTGTTTATCAATTTTCAAAATGGTCCGGTGATTATTTTATGTGAGTTGTTTTTATGGCGATTACGGTCGTTATTTCTTAAAAGAAATGGAATAGAATCAGTTAATAATCTCACACTTAGGTAGTAGGATATAATTAATTAGAGAAATTAAATATCCTTCTACTTTTTCTTCCTACATATCCTCCTATCCAATAAAATTGTGACATGTTTAATATTTAATGTTCATTTAATGATTTTTAATGATATTTTAGTATACTAATATGACACATGTTATCATTTATGTTATCATTTATGTTATCATTTAAATAGGTAAAAGGATTGGTAGAAACAAACGATAGAAAGATATTTAATTTCTCAATTACTTATACATGATATACACTTTCAAGAAAAATTCTTTAAAAAAAACTTATGAAAAACACAATCCACAATCACGAGTTGTTGTACTTTCAATAGGTAGACGTACAACTATTCATTATTTTTTATGTGAATTTAAATATTGAAATTATTGGATGTATAGTATAGTGCTTTTCTCACTTTTCCCTTTTTTCCCTTTTAAAACTAATTCTTTAAATTATTTAATGCTCCTAACTTGGGTTTGCTGTATGTTTTCGTAGTGGTACAACGACCTCTTTATATATATATTTGGACTATATTGGTAATCAAGCATACCCAATACTACAAAAATATATATTTATTTTTAATAAACTAATCTAAAAAGAGTTGTTTCCCTTCTTTGCTCAAGTGGCTTATATTTATGCAGTCATTACTAGTGTTTCTTAATACTATACCACTTTTTGTTTTCTGAATTCCAGCATTAGTATCTATTAGTGTTAGTGGTTGATTGATATTTGTTGATTGAATTAGAAGATATAAATCCAACATCTTATCTAATCCAATAAAAAGAATATCAAATATAATAGAATCGAATAAGAAACTTTTAATTGTGATATAAACAATCTAAATCTGATCGAATCAGACACAACCTTTTACTAAATTCAATAAGAGACATCAAAAAACCTTGAGTCTTAACTCTTTGACCAAATTATGTCGATGTAAAAATGTTATTATACACATGGTAGTTTTCTTGAAACTTTTAAATGCTTCGTACCGACAAATAAAAATATTATTATTTTTTTATATACATTAGTTGTGAGACCCATATATTAAATGGATTAATTTAAAAAAAGAAGTTAACTATAAAGGTCAAAATATTTAAGAACATTGAATTTATAAGAAAATAAGGAAAATAATGAATTATTATAATTGAAATGTTTTTTATCTTTTAAATTTAAACAAATAATTTAAATAAAAGATAAGTTCATTAATAAAATTGATATCCACTTATTAATATATTTATTATAATTATTACATTAAAATATTATGTTGAATTTAATAAAATAAAAAAAAAAAACTTATAAAATGAAATATCGAAAAAAAATTAATTCAAAATGACCATAAAATGACATTTGACAAATTGAATGAGAACATGTTATGTGACAAAAAAAACATTCATTTATTAGAGTAGATGATAATAAGTGTTTTAAAATATTATTAATTTTATTAAATCCTACACTTTTACTCTTCCTCCTTAATAAATGAATGTTTTTTTTTGTCATATGTCAATCTTTTATTAGATTTGGTACTTGTCATTTTGTGGTATTTTTGAAATAAATATTATCTAATTTTTAATTTTTGGTTTGTTTTAATTTTTAAAACTAAAATCATATATTTATATATGTAAAGTATTAACTATCATATATGTGATATTAAATTGCAATAAATACGTTTCTTCCTTAATATTTTTTTAAATCAACTCGTGTAATATACGGATCTCACACCTAGTTAATTAATAGGAATAGGAGGAGGGATAAAAATAAAAAATAGAAAAACATTTCATTTCTCTAAAGAAAAATATTAAACTTGGTGATTTGGTTCACGAATTTATTGAAAAATGGAAAGCAACACCAATTTACTTTTGGGAAAAGAGGGAATGAGCAACGAAATAGCGTTGAGTAAAGTAAACAATGTGGAACTCAAACAAGCTACACATGGTTTTTTTTCTTTCTTTTTTTTTTTTTTTGGCTAATTAATTAATTAGATATTAATTACTTCATAAGCATGTTACTTATTGGTTGTCAACAGCTGTGCCCGAACCTTCCTACAATGAATTTATGTTCCTATGAACCTTGGTTTTCGAATTAGGCTGTTCTACTTTTTACCTTTTTTGGTCTACAACTTTTAGAGTTTTAGTTAGTTAATTGGATGCCTAATCACTCCTACAATTACCTTCTTTCAATAAGGTTAATGGAAAAAAATTAGTGGATAAATAGATGGATTAATAATTTAATAGAGTTTAAAATGCAAAACATGGTTTGAAAATTAAATCTTAAAATTACAATAAGAATCTTGAGCAGTACACTTTAAGAGGCTACCAAACATTTGATATCTGAATTTTTAAGAGATTATCTATTAATTTTTCAATTAAAAAACAAACAAACAACCCCTGTGCAATGTTGATTGGTTTGAGAACCAATGGACCGTCATTCATGATATGTTGCGCGCGTGTGTACTATGTTCATTCTCTAAAATTCTCAATCCAAATGAAATTTAATCTGTTCAAACTACAAAGTCCATTATAATTTTCTAGCCATACTTCACGTTAAGAAATCATAAATAATTACGTTTTGTTCCAAACAAATGTAACAGTTTCATCATTGGATTTTTTTTAAAAAGAATTTACATTAGTTGATTTATTATTATTATTATTATTATTATTATTATTATTATTATTATTATTATTATTATTATTAATGTGTGGCTTGAGTTTGTTTTTCAGAATGGATACCCCGACTTGAAAGAAAGTGAAGAAACCCAAAATGTTTGGACTTAATTGTGTATGTGCTCGACCCTATAATAAGATGTTTTACCCATATAAATATTGGTACCTAGATATCATAATGTAATCATTTCAAAATATGTTAATAGAAGAATTTAAATCATTATATATAACAGATGGTTTTACAGATATAATATTGGTAGCTAGATATTACTGTGTAATCCTATCAAACAATCTGTTAATAGAAGAATTATCTTGCAATATATATCATATCTATCGAATCATGTTAAATCATTGTATTGTTTTATTGTTTTCTATTGCTTTCTTTGTGTAACATATATTTTAATTATTTGATCGCAAAATATATAATTTTTAAATTATGTAATAAATAATTAAAATTTATCTTTTTTTGTAAACGAGAGAGTAATTAAGTTAATCCATCATCTATCAAGAAGTTATTCTCGTTTAATTCCATAAAATACTTCACATACCATTAAAAAGTAAAAAAAAAAAAAAAAAAAATTCAATATTTCTTATATAATTTTTTTTGAAACTCTAAATCATCCGTAAAAAAGCTTTGAGGTACTTCCAGTTACGTCAACCTCTCGATCTCATGTTCAATAATTGCAAGGAAAACCACATACCAAATCACCAACCTACGGAAATTACATAGAGAAAGAATTAAAAAATAAAATAAAAAAGTGCACCACCAAGTTTCTTTACCTTAACATGAAAGGATGTCTAGTCATTGCGTACCTTCTATTTGCTTTAAATACGCCCCCCTTCTCACCACCATTTGCTCAACAATTTCCCTCTCCATCTGAATATCTCTCTCTCTCACTCATCTATCTCTCTAGAAGAACACAAAAACACTTCAAAAAATGGAACAAAATCTACCAGTTTTAGCAAAGAAAGTATGGAGCTTAGTTCGAGTCTATTACTTCATGCTACGTAAAGGCATATCCAAGAAGAAGTTACTGCTCGACCTCAACAGGATGATGAAGTGTGGTAAGATCGCCGGAAAAGCCTTGCATAATCTCATGTTCCACAACCACCACCATCGCTGGCCGGCGCCTTTCACCGCCAACCGCCCTTCAAGTCACCTCTCCAGCCCTTCTCGTGCATCTGATGAATACGAGTTCAGCTGCTGTAACAGCCCTTCTGTTAGTAACAATGCATTCTCTCTATTTTCATTCAACAAGAAACACCATTCTAACAATCACCAGGCGGAGGGTCTTGACATGATGGCTTTCAATGCTGCGGTGCTTAAGGCCATGGAGATGATTCACAGTGAGACGGCATCGCCGGCTCTTCCAGGGTTTGGGAGGAGTCCGATGGTTAGGCAACTTAGAATAACCGACTCTCCCTTTCCTTTGAATAGCGTGCATGAGGACAACCAGGTTGATGAGGCGGCGGAGCAGTTCATAAGTAGGTTTTACAACGACCTACGGCGGCAAAACACCAAGGCGTCTTTTGGTTCATCATTTAATTAAGATGTATAAAATTTATTTCGATTGTTGTGTACATTGAGACCTCATGTTGTGTATGCAAGTATATACAGTTGATGCAATAAATCTTTATATATATGAAATTAATTAGAATGTTCTTTTTGTAATGTTGTAACTAGAAACATGAACCATTATCAAGTTCTAATGGTGATCACCTTATATTAAGCATTTTAAAATTGAGTGGATTGACGTTCGAAACCTACATATTTCAATCTTGTTGTGAAATTTATTTAGGTTCAAAACCTACATGTTTCAACAATATTAGGTGATCTCCATTTAGAAAAAAAACATACACAAACGTTTGAAATCTACTAGAAAACAATGGCAATACCTACGACACAATCCGTAGGTATAAGGGAATACCTATAAAATTGCTACGGAAAAAAGCATGTAGCATAATAGCCCGTGGGAAATTTATACCTACGGAATTGCTACAAAATACCTACGTTTTTTTCCATAGCTAAAATACCTACGGAAAGCAACAGCTACAGTTTACATACGGATTACCGACGAGACCCACTTTGACTAAAGTTGACTTCATTACCTACGGATTTCCTACGGCTCACATTACCTATGGATTTTCCGTAGGTAATCCGTAGCTAATTACTTTTAATTTAAAAAAAACAGCAAAAAATTATAAAAAGTCCAGTTTTTTCTATCTAAAATATTAAAAAAACTCATTACATTAACCTAATAATAATAATATTCAAATTCAACCACAAATCAAATAATATTACAATAAATCAAATGCAACATCACAAACTCAAGTACTGAAAATATTTTCGCTATCGTATAAGCAATTTTAAATCTTTAATCTAAACACAAATCTAAGTAAGTTAGGCAATGAAAATGCATAAGATTGACTCATTTATATTAATGATGATTAGGGCTGTAAATGAACCGAACGTTCAACGAACCATTCGTGAACCGTTCGGTGGGAAGTTCGTTTATGTTCGTTTATTTAATTAATGAACGGACATGAACACAAATTCTCGTTCGTTTAGTTAAACGAACGAACATGAACAATGGTCTCGTTTGTTCAATTATGTTCGTGAACGTTCGTTTATGTTGTTCGTTTACGTTTGTTTTTTGTTTGTTCATATAAGTTCCTTTTATGTTCATATATGTTTATTGTATCTGATTATATTACTATATTATATGTTCATTAATGTTTATATATGCTCGAATTATGTTTGTTTATCTTTGTTCATTTATGTTCATTCGTTTATGTTCGTTTAGCATGTTCACGAACATAAACAAACGAATATGAACAATGCAATTTGTTAAACAAACGGACATGAATAACAAAACTCGTTTGTTTATCCGTTCGTGTTCGTTCATTTGTTCGGCTAACTTAAACGAACGAATATGAACAAGCCTCGTTCGTGTTCGTTTAGTTCGTTTACAACCCTAATGATGATGCCTATTATCATACTCAAAACCGACCTTTAAAATAAATAATAAAATCAAAAAATACTATAAATATTAATAAACCAAACATGCATAGTACTAATATTCAAATCTAAGTATATGAAATCTATAAACTAGATCCAAGAGTTTAATAACTCATAAATTTCTATCTAATGAAGATATTAACCAAATCCAATATCAAGGGCTTATTAAACCACAATCCATAACAAGAGAATTAGAATTTCATATTCCAAAACCAATACTTAATTAACTTATAATTCCAAATGAAATGTTTAATCTTTAATAAAACAAAGCATAAAGAGTAATAATTCATAAAATGACAACCTGATTATAAATAAAAGGGTCTTAATACCCATAGCTTCAAACATAATCAAAGGCCAAATATTAGTTAGCAAAAATTAATCAAAGGCTAAATATTAGTTAGCAAAAATTGAGTAATCATATCCAAAAGTTTAAAGGGTAAGCAAGTAATAATATACAAATAATATACAATACATACATCTATTCCCACCCTTATTAATATCATAGTTCAACTCCCTGATAGCTAAGCTCCCGACTCATGAATAGAATAACTTCCACCAGCTTTTTCCTTAACAACAAACAAGCAACTAAATTAGCCATCTCCCCTAGCCCATACAAAGGATATCAAACCTCTATTTATGTACATTGAAGACTATCTAGAAATCTACTCACACCAACCAGTATATACGGGTACCCAATATCTTTCCATCAACCTATTCTAGCATGTATGCAACAAGTAGGATGTTTAAAACCATTTTCAAAATACACATACATTTCTCATATATATATATATATATATATATATATATATATATATATATATATATATATATATATATATATATATATATATCATAAAAATGATTGTCTTAATGTAATAATAAGCACTAATGGTAGACACATAGCACATAAGACAACAAATATCATTATCAAGTTAAATCATAAGTCAACATATATATATATATATATATATATATATATATATATATATATATATATATATATATATATATATAAACTTGAAAATTTATAGTTCTATCCTTAAAAATAAAATAGGTGCAACAATGGCTTATAAATTTCAAGCGAATTTGTGTTATAACTATTCAAAGCCTAAAGTAGCGGACTATAAAAATTTAAGGAGAGATGTTAGAAAGATTATAGGTGATTATAATTCTCAAATGGTTGTAGATAAAAAGGGATAATGACCTAAGAGGGTAGCAAAGTTTGGTCTTTATCCATATTTAGGTAACCATGTTTTTCCGTACACATTTGACCATTAAACATGTTTGACCTATTCAAAGTAGGGTAATATGACTGTAATTACTGATGATATTACCTTATTATGAACAATCAAAAAGGTTTAGTGGTCAAATATGCACGGAAAAAAACATGGTTACTTAAATATGGACAAAAACCAAATATTTTTACTCGTTTTGTATTATTAGGTTTTTTATGCTAAGTGCAAGTAATTATAAGACCCATTGATGTGAGATGGAAGCTGGTTATCGGGTCTTGGTGTTGGATCTGGAGTATGTGTCGTTAGCGGGTTCCCAACGTGATTCCTAGCTGCCATGTAACATTTATAAAAATCATGAAAAATTTAAACTTTTAAAACCAACCAATTTCACAAATTGTTTACAAATGCATTTCAACATTAGAGTTCCCAAAATCATAAGTCTAAAATATGAGGATGTATATGGTCATGTCTTCGCCTTCCCGTGGTCCTCTGAAATACCTGAAACATAACCAAAAACTGTAAGGCAACACTTAGTGAGTTCCCCCAGAATATAAACACATAATATAAGCATAATATAGATATCATGCATACAGAACCTTCAGTTTGACTAGAACACCCCACTGGCCTATAATCTATTAGGTATGCTTACAGAACCTTCAACATGACTAGTATGCTTTGCTGGGCCTTCAGCCTATCTGGAATGTTCTTTAGGCCTTCGGCCTGACTGGTACGCCTCTCGGGCCTGCAGTCTATCCTACACGCATCAATCTACACTGGTACGCCTAAACCCAACCACACATAAACCATGTCGATATATACATAATAGATGAGCATATATATAATAAGCCAATAGACAATTAGATAGATCTTACATATCACTAAGCATAACATCATCCTATCTATTATAATACAGATCTAGCAGATCACTACAACATACCAACATGGGATAAACCAAGATAACAATCCAATGGGCAGACCTTGGTGCCTTCAAACCAAAAGTACAGTGAGGAAGACTCACCTCACAAACTGAACAGAACCTAATGAGATCCTGTCCTTCAAAACTCAACTCTCTAACCGACACCAAATCCCATTGAAGACCAACTCCATAAAAATCCCAAAATACCCTCAATGGTTAAACTTGGTCGAAGTCAACTGGTCAAACCCACTAAATCAATTGAGTCAACCCAACCGAGATGAACTAGTGCGAGTATGTGGGGTGTACTCCTGAGGTACGCTGGGCGTACTCCAATCCTCGCAGTTGACCACCATCAAGGTGGTTGACTGAGTACGCAGGGCGTACCCTCGAATCCTTCAAAATCCAATAAGTGTTTAATGGCTTAAGCACTTAAGTCCATATTTCATATCCAAGGCTCAAATACACTCTAAAGTCATAAAGTTTCTAACTTTATGACTTTACATACCCATTAAGTGCTTAACTCAAGGTCTTAATCCATTAAGACCTTCTACAAGATGCATGGAGCAACACTAACCATTGGGACTTCATTTTCATGGCTTAAGACCCCTTCTATGGTCTAAAAGGACGACTCGAAACATCAAGAACAAGCCATGTTCAAGATGAGACTTTTGGGAGCAAAAAGCACATGAAATCAACACATAAGCAAGATCTAGCAAACTAGCCATCATTGTATGAACTTTATACCTTGAAGCGATGGAGAAAGGTGCAAAACTTCCAGATCCAAGCCTTGCTTCAAGCTTCCAAGCTTTATCACAACCTTCTTCTTCTTTTGGAGCACTCAAAAACTCACACTCAACCTTCCAAGGACTCAAATGAGGCTAGGGTTACGAGGGAACACGTTTTCTGCTAATGGAGGTTGAAAAGTCGGGAAAGAATAAGACTTAAGGATGTTTAAACAGTATCCAAACCCTAAAAATTAAGGTTTCCTCATTTAGGAAGTACGCCCACTATACAAAGATGTACGCCCAACGTACATCACGTACGCATGGCGTACTCCGAAGCCATATTTACCAAAATACCATTAAGGCCCTTATGTATATAATTCTTGAACTTTGATACCAATTGCAATATAATTAAATTAAAGGGCTAAAATTAAAAGTACCTTGATATTAGGATGTTACTTGCCATCAAAGAACAAAACCATTAGAACCATTTCAGGGACAGTGTCCTGGGAGCAGGGTCGAATAGTTAAGTTAGATCAATGTGTATAAGGAGATTGTTTTTCTTAGATGGAGAACCATCTTGGTGGGAAGAGTGTATGTATATAGTGGACGCTAATGTCTGAGAATGAGAGATCCTCCTCATAGTGGAGGAGGTGTTATATTTATGGATCTAGGTTACCGGACAATTAGGTTAGGAGTGGCTAGCTTACTTTGTCATGGACTAGATGGGCCTAAACTGGGCTGGGCCAAGACCTGACCATCTCCTCATACACCATCGATCTAACTTGACTGTCAGAGCCTTCTCCTAGGTTATAATCCTTAAGGCGGTCTATAGGTTTGATTCTCTAATGGTAGCTAGGAATTAAGTCGAGAACTCACTAACGACACGTACTTCAAATCTACAATCTAGATCTGACACCAAGGCTTGATGGCCTGAGTCCATGTCATATCATTGTGTCTTATGAATACTTCCACTTAGAATAAAGAACTGAGTATTACCAAAATTGATAAGGAACTTTGGTTCTTGACCATAGTTAGGCAACCATGTTTTTTCGTACATATTTGACCAGTAATCATCTGGAGTCACCAGTCATATTACTCTATTTTGAACAAGGCAGACAAGTTTAATGGTCAAATATGTACGGAAAAACATGGTTATGTAAATATGGACAAAGACCAAAGTTTGTTACCCTTTTAGGCTATTTATTATAGATATAATGAATGAATGGAAAAACACTAATTGAACTATTTATGTGACTAGACATATGAAGAGAGTTTGAATGCTAAGTTTTAGGCAGATGAGACAAACAAGGCATATCATACAGAGTTCAGACATGTCACATATTTTGATGCAACATTTCAAACAAGCATGTAACTTGGTTTTTGTAACTTACTTGTGAGTATTACATCTTTAATAATCAAGTCAATAATTTTATTATTATACTCACAGGTAATTAAGTGATATATTCACTTCTAAATATAGCTATTAATTTGTATTAACCAAAAACTTTTTATTAAAAAGGTACAAAATGAGTCTTCTTTATTTCGTTGCCCTTAATCACCATAACTGATATGTTATTGTTTAAGCACGATTACTAAAAAAATGAGACTATCAACTCATATCAGTGGTTGCTTGAAGTCAATCTTAAGGCTCATGGAAAACAACCGTTATTAGTGTTAATTAACCAAGATCTAAGTTCTAACAATTCAACAAGCTATTTAATTTATATTTTCTATTCCAAACCAATGGTTGTACATGCATCATATAATGCATAAAGTACAGTCACATGTAATTTGAATGAAATTAATTGTTGTTTTATTATGAACATATGAAATTCCTTTTATAATTCAAGAGCAAAAATCATAATCAAGAAATTTATATACATGTCAATATTACATGTGAATATTAATACATATAATTAATGATGTAATAGTTACAAGTGATTAATGGTATTATTCATGAGTTCATATGTGTGTACATATAATACTAAAATGAAAAACTCCATGAAAAGATTTAAAGAACTTATCTAGGATGTATACATGGAACTTGATGTATTTGATATTGAGTGGGTATTGTAGATTTAAGATGTTAAACTTGAGGAAAAGAAACTATCTAAATAAAGTATGTAAGTCATGGATACCTATATATAGTAAGGATATGCCAGTATGTGTATTGATGGAGACAACACGAAGGCCATAAAGTAAAAATTCATTTACTAACACATACTCACACAATCAAAATTAACTAGAAACTTGATAATGGAATATCATAATTCCATTGAAAAAAAATCACATTCACAATGTTTGAAAGATCTAGTATGCTCAAGATTCATATTAATGTGATATTGCTAATTAACATATAATACTAATAGGCCACACTAATAACTTGATACAATTGATTATTTATTAGAAATTGATTTTAATAAATATTCCATAAACTCTGATAATTAAATTGGAAATTATTTATTTTATGGAAATAATAATTTTCATTAGCAACTAACATTACATAATTCATATGGGTTTATAAAATATACAAACTACTTTGGACAGGAAATAGTTATTGTCGTTTACTTAAATGTTAAGGTTTATGTTTTATAAATGTGGGTTTTATAAAATATACAAAATACTTCTCTTTTTGTGCATGAAATCCAAAAATGGAAGAGACAAAATAAAGCATGGATTTCATCTTTGTTTATTCAAAAGTAATAAGTATGGGAGAAAGTATGGGGGCAAGCTTGTCTAAAGGGCTTAATGGTTAAGGAAATTTAGATTAAGCTTTAACTTTAACTAGCTTGGAGGATTTCATTTGATGATACTCCTTTGACATGCAAAAGTTGAATCCATATTGCTCTCTCTTATTCGCTTTCAAATTATTAAGAACACATGAAGAACACTTGCACTTTAACTCTCTTAAAGTTCATACTTTGGTTATGAACTTCAAGCTTAAGAGTTTTAAGAGTTTTAGAAGACTAGCATCTCAAATCAAATTTGTTTCATGTTGTGTAGTGGTGTTGATTATGATGACAAATGCGGAATTTATTAGATCTAGAGAATCATCATAAAAATCATGAACACATAGAGTAAATAAATATGGTTTAAGATCTCATTAGTTTTTGATAGAAAGAGTACAAATGGGTCTTGCTATTTCTCTCTCTAAAACTAACACTCCAAAATGATCATTACATAACTGAGTGTCACTTCCTTATAATGGAAAGACAACTCATTACACAATACAAGAGGGTCAACACTAAAACATTCAAGCGTGACTTTACACCCTAACATTCTCCCCCTCAAAGTTAGGATTGGATGTTCCGACTTCAATATCCAACAAAATCGCGTGATCAAGACCAAACTCCCCCTCGAAATTATTTCGGTCTTGAAATCCGTAAATGAATACCCAATTTTCATTCTCCCCTTTTTTATAATAAAAAAATGATTATAAAACCCATTAAGGGTGAGAAGTGCCCGATGAATAATCTTCACATAACTCCCCCTTGATGTGTGCCAAAAATGAAACCTTGAAAAACTTGCATGGAAAAACAATCACGAAAAAGCCTTGGAAAATTTCCAAATTTGGGAAAATTTTCGACTTTTGGGTGAAAGTTGCAAGAATTTCCAAAATCCGGGTAAAAAATGTCACTTTTAGAATTCTATAGGGACCCGTTGCGCCAAAAACAACTTAAAATGCAAAACTCTACCCCATTTGCGAAATTGGGTATAAAGCGTTAATCCGCATTAACTGCAGGGACTGAACTCGTAAATTCTTCAATTTCTCAGCATTGTTAGCCCATTTTCGAAGTGAGGTATGTGTTGCCAACATTTCGAAACTGCAGGGGCTAAATGAGAAACTTCAGCCTTTTTCACAAAACATTTTCACCAATATGAAAGTTGGGTGAAAATTGCCATTTCGTTAAAAGATCAGGGGGTGTAATTCGAAACTATGTGTTTTCTTCTTCACTTCGTTATACAAGTAACGAATCTCAATACCAGACTTCACTTTTTGTCTCAAAAATTCGTCAACGAAGTGGGTATGTTCCTCAACAACGAAGCGCATTCTTAATCAGTCAGAGGAAAATCGAAAACGAAGCCATTCGAACGCCGAATTACTTGTGGATCATTCAAATCACTGACCTTGACATCGATCCAAAGACTTCGATTCTCCAATAATCAAATACTCAAGGCTTCAATTTTAACATTCAGGCATCGACATCAAAACATCGACTCCAAAATCGAATCGATATCAACATCGTTCGCTTTTCAATAACACAATCTCCAAACCAAGTGACTATCTTCTCATGTCAATTTCAACCCAATTGATAACAACCTTCTTTTTTTGGATTGACCCAAGTGAACGATCCCAAATCAATATCAATCGAATGTAATCGCGACTCCAAACCATTCAGTCTGGGACTTTTAATTTCGAAATCAATATTGATCAACCCCAGTTCGAATTAAACTCAAAAATCGATACCAAACACCAGTTGAAATTGTATACAACTCCAGGTACTTTCAACTTCAAATCAAAGAGTATTAGGATGTGAACAATAAAAATCAACCTTGTGTATCCTCAATCGATTCAAACAAATGCAACCAAAATCGAAACTTCAACTTAGAGTGTTGAAGATCGTCGTAAACGATTTGTGATTTGAGTGAAGTAGGATTTGAGAAACATTCGATTTTAATCATAGAATACGGAAGAACAAGAGAGAATAGATAAAAGATCTGATTGAGTATGGGCTCATGAACAGTAACGAAAATCCGTTTGAGCTTAACTAGATGGATCAATAAACAGTAAAGAAATATTGTTCGGGCTTAATGTTTTGGATCAAATTAAAAGGTTAATTGGTTTAGTGTGGGCTTTGAAAACAAATTTTGATGAACAGTGACAAAAAAAATATTTTATCTAAAAAAAATTAAATGCATCAATCAGTGGGCTTGAAAAGGATTTGATCCAATGAGACAAGTCGATCAAAAATGAAAAACGCAAAATACGAATCTAAATCATGGACGTTTTGGAATCCATTTGATAGTTTGTGAAACCTTTTTGACAATCCAAGTTCCATTCTCAACGAATAAATCAAAATTTTAAGATCATGGTTCTTTTGTTGGAATGAGAAAATCTCCAATTTGAACATTGTACCACCCACGATGCGTGTTGTACAACTCCGTCTTAGTGTTCTTCGTGTTCTTCAAAGATCCAAGAACATCTTCATAAGAACCATCAACAGTTTTGGGTCTTGACTTTAAATTCAATGCAACATTTGGAGATTGTTGCTTTGGAACCCAAATTTGCTTCATGGATTTCGGATTTACAACAACGTTTGATGATTTTTGTGAATAAACCCGTTTGTTTTTACGTTTAATCTTCTTCTTCTTTTTCTTTCTCATCTTTTTGCATCTTGAAGATTTGATTTCAAGAACCACTTCATTCTTGACAACTTCAACTTTGCAAGTTTGGATCAAATCTTTTGGAGTTTGATACTGGTGAATTTCTTGGATTACTGACTTTTGATAAGGAATCATTCCTTCAAACAAATCACAAGAACACAAAATATCATTGGTTTGAACTCCAATCGAGCAAAAAACTTTTGCATCTTCAGGAGAATCAACTCGGATCTTCTTATCATGAACTTCAAGAACATCTTCAACAAACTTTAGCTCCCCGCTGCTGAGTATCACTTAACGAAAGAATAGAACGGAATTGAGAGGATTTGGAAGGAAAACAGAGAATTTTGGTTGCTCCCTAGTTTTTTTTAAGAAGAGAAGAGAAGAACAGAACGGATTGTAGAGAAATTGTATCGCTCCAAACTTTCCTCCCAAATCGGGAGGAATTGGAGAGAAAGAAACGCATGGAAGATAAAAAGTTACCTTATGACGAAAATACCCTTAGCCTTGATGATAAAAGGATACGCCCATGTCTTCTATTCTACCTTCTTCATCATCTTGCCTTCTGCCTTCTCCAACTGGTACACACAATTTCTTCTTATATACTGTTTATTTATTTATTTATTTTTTGTATAGCTTCTTATATACAGCACAATTTCCTCTTATATACAGCTTCAAACTAGTTTTTTGGGAGATATTATGTTCTTGATCGTCTTCCTTGTGTTTTGTTTTTGGTTATTCTTCTGTACATAATTTCTTTGTATGTAATTTCTTCTTATAAACAACAACCTGTTTTTATATTTCTAGTAAAAAGGGTAAAATTGGAAATAAAATCAAATTGGAAATAGATATCAGCAAATGACTATACAACAAATTTGTTTTTCCTTTCTGCTCACAGTAAGTATATATCAGCAAATGGGCAGAAATATATAGAACTAATGATAACAAACTTTTTATATATTTTCATTTCATTCATGTGATCTTTTGTGGTTTTCCCAGATATACCCTTTTTTAAGAAATTAAGAAACTATAAGTTGGTTTTTCAAAAAGTTCAGTTAACAAATAAGTCTTAAATTCAATATTAAAAATTAATTTTTTTGTACATGCTTAAGTACTTATTGTTTGTTGTAGATGTATAATTAGACTAAAAAATTAGTTAAAACCCATTAAATTATAGATTTTGTTTGATGAAATTTTATATTTATGTGAGACAAATGTATGTTACCTATGCTTACAAATGTTTTATTTATTTATTTATTAAAAGTATAAAAAGACAACCGATCTTAATCTATGAAGATGTTCTTAACCTAAGTACTTAGTTTAAGGTGATGTGGGTAGTTGTTTATTTATACAATAAAAGTTCCATCACAGTACTAAATATAATCAAATTTGTTTCTTTAATAACTAAATAGAATCATACATTATAATTAACAAATGTATATAGTTCATATATAGTCCTTATAAAAAAAAAATATTGTTGTTTATCAATGTTGTTTAAATTTAACTCAAACTATTTTATCATGTATCAGGAAAAGGGATTAGTTCATATATAGTCCTTATGGATACTCCGATACTAAACCCTGCCCATGCTTTAAGAGCCCGAAAATTGCAAGTCATTAACTTGATTTGCTTGTTGTTGACTTTTATTACACAACGTAATAAGGCCAACAAAAAGCGGGTTAGGTTACCTACTAGAAAAGTTATTTTAGAAAGACAAGTTGTACGGGAAGAGTTGCTACACAATCTTTTAGAAGGTGGTCAATGTCGTGACCTTATTCGTATGAGTGAAAACGCTTTTAGGAGATTGTGTGAAATCTTACAAACTGTAGGTGGTCTACGACGTACGCAACGCATGTCCGTTAAGGAACATGTTGCTAGATTTTTGCATATTGTAAGTAATGATTTGCAAACTCGGTTTACCTCGTGGATGTATCGTCGCTCTAGATCAACAACGAGTAGGTGCTTCCATAGAGTATTACGATCGATTATAGCAATAGAAGGTCTTTATATTCAGCAACCTACAGGTGATGTTGTCCCGAGAGAAATTCAAGAAAGTAGGAGATTTTATCCTTTTTTCAAGGATTGTATAGGGGCAATAGATGGAACACATGTTCGTGTCCATGTGCCTAATAGAGATGCCCTTAGATACCGTGGTCGTAAGGGATACCCGACAATAAATGTATTAGCTGCTTATACATTTGATTTGAAGTTTACGTATGTGTTAACGGGTTGGGAGGGTACTGCATCAGACTCGAGAATAATAAAGAACGCATTTACTAGAAATGATAAACTACTAATTCCATCAGGTAATTTTATTAAACCAATGTAATTTCAATATCTAATATTTTTCAATAATATTGATTAAGCTCTTTATAGGTAAATACTATTTAGTAGATGGGGGTTTGCCTCATACGAATAAACTAATGGCGCCATATAGAGGTGTTAGATATCATTTAAAAGAGTACTCAATGCGTGGTCCACAAAATTCTAAAGAGTTGTTTAATCTTCGTCATGCTTCCTTACGTAACACCATTGAGCGAGCTTTTGGTGTCCTTAAAAGAAGGTTTCCTATCATTCGAAGTACAACGGAACCATTTTACTCTTGTGAAACACAATCTGCCATATTTTTGGCATGTTGTATTCTACACAACTGTTTATTAGATGAAGACCGCGACATAAATCTTGAAGATGAGGTGATGCAAGAGATCTTAAACGGACCACAAGAGCAAGATCGTCGTAATTCAACAGAAACATATGAGGGTAATAGAACGGCAGAGCAACTAAGGAATTCAATTGCAAACGAAATGTGGGCAAATTATTTGACACATTCAAACAATTAAATTAATATGTAAAACTAGTTTCATTTTGATACATTTTGTTTTCAATTTCACATTGTATTGATGATTGGTTTTTGAGATTAATTATGTTATTTACCCTTCATATTTTTGATTAGTATTATGCTTCATATTGTGGTCTAACAATGTACCATTCTTTAATTTTTATTCCTATGTGCAAAGTCATCATGATCAAACAGGAAGCTAGTGGTAGTGAAAAGGAACTAGTTAAATGGTCAGAAATAATGGATTATGCGTACATCCAAGCGATGATTAAACAACAAGAGACAGACAATAGGGTGAATGGTAGTTTCACACCAACTGCATATGCTCAAATGGTTGAGGAGTTGAACACAAAGCATCAAATGGATATTACCAAAAGTCATTTGAAGAATCGCTACAAAACCTTAAAAAAATATTTTTCGCAATGGTACGATCTGTTTAGAGGAATTTCAATGAGCAAGTTCTCTTGGAATTCGTCTACTCAACTAATAGAAGCGAAGGAAGAAGTATGGGATAATTTAATAAAAGTAATTGTTCCTTTTATGTCTATGTTATTTTTTTAAAATATTTTATGTTATCGTTTGCAATATTAATTATTTTTGTGTTGTTAAACAGTCAAAACATGAGGTTGCGTCGTTAAGGACAAAAAAGATTGCATACTTCGATGAGATGTTGGTATTATTTGCAAGGGATAGGGCATCTGGTGCACATGCTGAGACAGCGAAAGAAAGAAATGCCCGATTAAATAAAAATGAAAATATTCAAGTTGAAACAATTAAAGAAGTTGATGACATGTTAGATAACAATGAAATTCATTTGGAGAACGAATATGTTGATCTTGATGATAACATTCAGGATGTTATTCCACCTCCTTTTTCACAAGAACAGTCTTCATGTGCAAAGAAGTGTAAGAGTAAAAAGAGGAAATTTGAAGATGACGAAGAAGAAGAAGATATTAACTCAAAGATAATGAAATCGGTTGATAATGTGGCTGGTGCTATCAGGGAGGGTAATATAATTTTTGATAGGGCTTATCCTCAGGAATATACAGGGGAAGAAATTTATAGAGAATTGGAGTTGGTGGGTTTAGAGCCCCATGAATTACCGAGGGCTCTAAATTTTTTGGCAACAAATCAAGCAAAAGCTAGGACATTGTTCAGTTGTCCCCATCAGATACGGATGGGTGTCCTCAAAGATATGATGGGTGCACGTGATTGAATAACCTTGGGTGATTGTTACTGGATTGATCTAATGCGTTTATGATTTTGGTTTTTTTTTATTTTTATTTAGTTGTTTGTGGTTTTCGTTTTGCATCTTGAAAACAATTGAATAACATGTGGGTTTCCTTTTTACAATTTACTTTATATTAAAATAAAATTGTTTTGTTAATGTTTTAAGTAGAGGGGAGGAAGGGAGAGTTGGTTTTTTTTGGGGGTGGGGGTGGGGGGTAGGGGGACGGTAGAATGAATATGGGGATGTAAAGACTTAATATTTACTCAAAAACATAAAAGGGTATAATTGTCTTTTTTTACTTTCTTTTCTTTCCTTTAATGAACTCGGGAGCACCTAAAATGAATACTTTCTTTTCCTTTCTTTCGAACTCGGGAGCACTGAATACTTTATTATTTCCGTTCCCTTCCTTTTCTTTTCTCTCCTTGTTCTTCCTTTCTTTTCTTTTCTTTCCTTTAATGAACTCGGGAGCAGGGTGTAGAGCATGAAGATCACTTGGGTTTTCAACAAGAGAAAAGTATTTCTTATTAAACAAATCTCTTTCTTCTCCTTCCTTTTGATTTTCGCTACAAGATAACATGAGCATGGAAATTTGAACCAAGCATTCAATCTTTGAAAGTGATTGAAATATCAAACTTCCATGAACATCCTTCAAACCTCCATACGAAACCAAAGTATTCCATAAAACGCCTCCTTTCAACAATAATCCATAGAATTAATTTTCATTGACTTTGTATTTCATACCTTCAACGATCACATGAGCGAACATGTGTAAAGGGAATGGAAATCTAAAAGGTTGAGCAGCTACTTAGCAAATCTAGGACGATCTGTGTGGAAATTATGGGTAGATGCGGCAGGTAGTATGGGCCCGTACTACTGAAAGTAGAGGACCCATAGTCGAAACAAGGAAAATTCCAGAGGTTCTGAGTAGCAGATTGAGGAGAGATAACATGGTTGGAGTACCATGATTCATGACAGAGTGAGTTTCTACCTTTACAGATTATCCGGTTGTGGTTGTTCAGACCGAGAGTGACAATGGTGAATTGTGAGGCCAGAGGGCCATGTCGGTCAAGCTTCATTGGAGTACACCTTGCAAGGAGAATTGAGTATAGATCCGGAGGCATTTGACTGGTGAGATGCCAGTTGGAGTCGCATGACTCTAGGAAAAGTGGAGATGATGCTTTGTGGAGGATTATGGTATGGGTTGAGTGATCGACCGATGGTTGAGATGTCACTTTCTGTGACGAGAAGTCCACTATTTCCGCTTCCAGTGTGGAACAAAAAGAGATATCGAGCTTCTGATTTCAGAGTTTGGAGGTAAACCCATGGGGTAGTATATAGATGAGATGTTGTCACCAGAGTATGTGTGGTATGTCTGATGCGAGGTATTCTTATATTGTGAGAGAGTCATCAGAGGGGACTGAGATGGATGAGGATAAGGATATGCTTTATTTGAGTATAGTAAGGCATATTTTAGCAGCAGTTCCAAGTAATCAAGAGGAATATATCGGGGCGGTGGCCCTCGTTATTTCTGTTGTATATCGACTGTAAGAGTGAGGTCTCTTTCTTCTATGATAATTAACACGATGGCATGGTGGCAGAGGAATCAAAGATGAGGTGTGCATGTGTGTGATAGTTCATTACTCCCAGGTTGAGAGTCGTAACTAATTTGGGACGGTCGAGATGTTTGGCGATGTGTCAGTATGATATTTTTGAGTGATTAGAGGCAGTCACATTGGGAGGATTTTGAGGTTTTCATATGAGATACGAGGTACTTGGAGTTATTTCATCATTATCTAGAGAATCATCGAGTGTTGTATGGTGCGTTCCATGAGTTGGGAATGGTACATATGGTGGGCCAATGTGTAGTGTGGTTTGTTGGGTATATCAAGGGACGATGATTCGAACCCTAGTCGGGGGAGGAATGGGTATTTTGCGTGGAAGATCCGCATTCTGATGTGGTACAAAAGTTTAGGTTATGGGGATCTACAGTCCGAGTATATGAGACGGGAGTCATGTGATAGACAATGCAAGTACAAAGCAAGAGGATGCATGTTTCATAGGCTCAGGGGAG
Organism: Lactuca sativa; assembly: GCF_002870075.4. Classification (NCBI taxonomy): domain Eukaryota; kingdom Viridiplantae; phylum Streptophyta; class Magnoliopsida; order Asterales; family Asteraceae; genus Lactuca; species Lactuca sativa. The sequence continues at coordinate 180,711,231 of NC_056626.2, read as the reverse complement.
AATGAGTGTCTTCATGGAAGGTAGACATGAACCTGGTTATGGTCTGTGTTCTTCAGGTTTGCCAATGTTGGAGTTTCGAGACAGTCGGGTTGTCGAGTTTAAGTTTCGATTGTTGAGAGATTGATAGTTTGACGGATAGATTGTTACATGTACTCCGGGAAGGGCAACAGCTGATTTTCAATCAAGTTCAGGGTCAGTATGAGTAGTTTTGCATGGGCTTGATCGGTAGATAATGGGGTTTTAGATTGTCGTCTACACGTTCTCAGTCATTGACAATTACTCCGTGCTTCAAATTATGAGTTGGAGTACTTCAAGGCTTCGAGTTGCGTGAGTGGAAGATCAGTGGTCGTAGCAAGACATTGTGAGATTCTTTGATGGCGTATCGAGGTATCCGAGTATGATGCCCTAATTTGTTGGATTACTATGAGACTTGGGTCTGTCAGACGGCAAGTGGAGCATCAAGCGACTATATTTCCATATGTGAGACCATCAGTTAATTTTCACCAGAAAAGAATTTGTCCAAGGGTGTGATTGTATTGAGGAAAGTTCCTTGTCTGCGAGAACTTTCCTCAAGAGTAGTGATGCATAATCTGAGTAGGTGTGTGCACCTAACTATGTTTGACCGCGAAGCATGAGTTAGTGAGCTAAGTGTAGTGATGACATGATGAGGAGTTTCTGGGATGATAAGAGAGTGAGTGGATCCGGGTTGGAGTAATCACTTGGGTCGGTCAGGGAAAAACTGTGGGATGAGCCCATGGAGAGTGAGAAAGTATCGTATGACTGCGGAGAGTTATAGCATACATGAGTCAAAGAGAGAGTATCATATGACTGCGGAGAGCTGTTGCATACATGAGTCAAAGAGAGTATCGTATTACTGCGGAGAGCCATAGCATACATGATTCAATGAGAGAGTGTCACAAGCCTACGAGGATCCGTAGCAATTCACTAGTTAGCAAGGGAGTGTTGTGGAACTGCGGGGAGCCGTAGTATACACTAGTCAGTGAGAGAGTGTTGCGGGATTACAAGGAGTTGTAGCATCCACTAGGCAGCGTATGACACGAAGGTGTTGTTACGCTTGTGTAGCCTTGACGATTGAGTCTTTGGGAACCTGGTGGCCAGACTAGGGTCTCTGTGATGGCCGAAAACGTTATATCTCGAATTAGGGATGGATTGTCGCAAATCGGAAGGGGTTGGAAAAGTAATGAGCATATAGATTCGCGGGTCACAGATCATGAGTTGAGTATCATATTGAAGATGAGTGGTTCCAATTATGTTGTTGGACCAGACTCTCGAGTTTGAGTTTGGCTCTATTTGATTATTGGGTAGGTAGGATGAGATTCTGGATTCCGAGATGGATTTCATTTTGAGTGGTAATGGTTTCCATCTGATGTTTTTTCGACCTGAGTGGGTCGGTTCGTTGGTTGGGAAGGACCACGAGATGCAGGGAACTAGTAAGTGGTAGACGACAGAGGTCGGAGTTGAGACTTCGTTTATGCTTGAACGTAAAGCTTTCAGCTTTCTGTGATAAGTGAGCCTTAGAAGGCTAGATCCAGAGTATGACACTTCGTTCATGCCTAAAATCGTCTAAATGAAGAAATGGTCTGAAGGGACTCGACGAATCGGTGAGCTGACTCGACGAGTCGGTTTGGGTTTTCCCCGATGGTCTAGATGCATTGCAGACTCGGCGAGTTGGTGAGACAACTCGACGAGTTGAGAGGGTTTTACCCGTCTTTGGATTCAGAGTGGACTCGACGACTTGATGAGACACCTCGACGAGTAGGTGAGTTTTTCCTAGTCTTCTGGATGCTTCATGGACTCGACGAGTTTGATAGCAACTCGACAAGTTAACTCGGGTTTCCTCGATGTACTGAGTTCTGAGAGACACGATGAGTTCATGAGCTGTACTTGGCAAGTTGAGTCAACAAGGACTGTTGACTCGAGTGTTGACTTGCGTTGACTTTTAGGGTTGGGTCAGTTTTGAGTTTTCACTTTCGTTGACCTTAACGTTTTGGTCAACAGTGGATTTTGGAGGCTATGGAGAGGCAGAGATTTCACCAGTAGCTCGAGTATGGGATACATTGTTTTACTCTGCGAGGTGAGTCTTCTCACTATACTTGCCTTGGTGGTATTTACTGTGCGACCGGAGGGTCTTATTTGTGTTACTGACAGGAGGGTCTTATGTGCTTATATTGAGATATGTGATAATTATGCATTTTGTCTTGGTGATTTATGTTGTATATTATTTTGTGTATTTATTGAGATAGGATCAGAGGGTCCAAAACAAGTCGTAAGACCGGAGGGTTTACACTGAGATACAAGACTGGAGGGTCGAACCAGAGCTGTGAGACTAGAGGGTCTTCACTGAGACACCGGAGGGTCCTTATCGAGTTATAGCCATGAGAGGCTAATTATTCGTGTGAGGTATTTTGGGGAACCCACTATGCTTCGTTCTTACCGTGTTATGTCATATTTGTTTCAGGTACTTCTTAGAATCGCGGGAAGGCGCCGACTTGATTGTACACACGAGATGAAGTTATGCTTTGAGAATAATGGATTTTTATTCAAACAATTACGGAATTGTGTTTTGATAATTTGACACCTTGGGGTTTTGTGAAATGTGTTAAGGAGAATTATGTAATATAAAAATGAAAATTTTATTTGAAATTTATGGTGTTACATTTTAAAATTCCAAAGTTTTAATCTTTTAATAAATTAAACCTTTTAATTTAATTAAATTTAAACCATTTTATGGATTTATTGATTATCATTTAATTAATCACTTAATTAAATTAATAATAACATCCATAAAGATGTATTTTAAACTTTTCAAAATACTAGGGTTTTTTTTTAATTTTAAATTTCGAAAAAAATAATTTAAATTTAAAATTAAAAAACAAATGATTTAATATTTATCTTTAAATTAAACATTTAACTAATTTATTAAATGGATTGAGGATTATCCTATTAAATTAATCAAGATAATTTAATCCTAAACCTCTCCCCCTAAATTTTGAAAATCATGGGAGGGATAAAACAAATTTTATAATTATCCAATTAATCAAATAATCGAATAATTACCAAAAATAAGAAAACCTTACCAAAAACCGTAATTTTCGAAAATTGCTTATCTTGGGGAGGAAGGCAAGGATTTAAATCCTTGCCATTTTCAAAACCTAAAGGGTTAAGGAAACCCTAGTTTTGAAAATCGTAGGGAAATGGAAAAGGTTAAAACCCTTTCCTAATTTTCAAACTTAGGGCTTAAGGAAACCCTAACTTCGAAAATCCCTAACTCCAAAAGGGTTTAACTGCCATAAACCCTAATTGACGAAATTCAACAATTGTAATCAATTCAATAGAAAACAAGCCAAGACTCTGATACCACTGATGGGTTTTGAGCACAACATATAAAAACATATGTGTGCACGTAATCCTAATTAAAGATCTATGTTTCTCTAATTGAACATACAACATTTGAACATAATTTGGGAAACCCTAGGAATCCTATACTAGTTTCGAAATTAGCATCTAGGGTTAGAAAAACTACCTTAATTGTTATATAGCAATGACAATGTAAATCCTTAGTGTTGTTGAAGCTTCGAGAGCAAGCACCACCAGTTTCGTGCCTCTAATGGTTCACACCCAACACTAGCAAGAAGATAAGAGAGGATAGAGGAGAAGGGAGATATTTCAAATTGGTAATTATCCAACTCCTTAATTATCCTTTTGAGATATTCTAAAAACTCTAGAATTATGCCGTAAAACTGTCCACCTCCTTCCCTAGGAAGGTTCTGGAACCTCTTACTTAACTATTGAACAATTGCACTTTAGCCCCTGCACTTTTAATTAATTCCTTTAATCCTAAAATTAATTCCAATTACTTTCTAATTAAATATTAATTAAATTTTGATATTTCTATTTAATATATTATTCTCATAATATATTAACAAATCATTTATTTCAATTTATTAATCAAATAATAACTTCAACCTCTCTCTCCAAAAGTCATCATGTCTAGTTGCTAGTTTTGAGGGCATCCCAAAAGGATTGTGCTACTATCAATTCAAGTATATACTAATTATAGTTATGGACTTAGACACCTAATCCAACCACTCTTTGGTCTCAGATCGTTAGTATTTGGCATGGTTGGGTATTAGAACTTTTAAGGGGTCGGGATGCACAATGACTAGCTGGATTGGATCATGTGGATATGAAGGCTTTGTTTTGATGGAAGTCTTGGTTGTATAGCAGAAGTAACTTTTTGAATGTTTGAATTTGTGGACTTCCCCGTTTGCTTGTGGACTGTTTCGTAGGAGTTTAGTTATCAGTGTTTCGTTTTGATCTCGAAGCATCAGATATGAAGTTCGTGGTAAATATCTTGAAGGATTTCTTTGGTGACTATACACCTAACTTGGCGAGGGATGTTAGGATCCATTGCAAGATTATGGGATTGACCATTATTAATCCGTGAGAATAGTGGTTAGTGATGGCTTTAAGGGAATTCAAGTGCGTATTCGACATATTTTTGGCAGGAATTCCTCGTTTGCTTGTTGATTGATCGTGTGTTAGTTGGATATGTTGTCCTTTGTTTGGACTAAAGGGTTGTTGTAGTTGTGTTGATTGGTAGACTAGGATAGCCTTTGTGAGTTAGACTCTCAGTTGAAGTCCCGTGATGTGGCTGCGTGTGGGGGGTCAGCTTTAGCAATTGGGCAGGGATTACTGAGTTTTAGTTTATTATATGGATAGCATAGAACCAAGGAGATCTATACTAGATCGAGTATGCAAATTTTAGGTTAGTAGTATCTGATGTGTGTGTTGGTATGACACTAATGTTTGATACTCGTATTGGCAGTCGCCTTCGTATTCGAGTACAAAGCTGTCAGCATCGGTTAATAGTCATGGAATTTGTTTCCCAATTATCAGTAAGACGATGCAAGGCCAAAGGAGTTTTGGTCGGCTCTGACTGTGGATTGAAGTCATCTTGGATGCGATCTGAGTGTTTTTTTCTGTCTGGAAGTCGGTACAACATCAAATTTTCAGACTTTAGGCAAAGTAGCAGACCTTTTCTTTGTTGGTTAAGTGTGGTGTGTTAATGCCCGTTTATTCATCAGGGCACATGATTTCTTCTAAGAATGGGTTTGGCCGCAATATCACTATGTGAGCTAATTTCTCAGTTCTGTTTTGGTTTCAGGTAGTTCAGACAGGGTCGACTGGTGTAATGGAGTATGTTGTAAGGAGTGATTTCGAGGATGAAATCTAATTTAAGTGGGGTGGGGGGGGGGGGACGTTGTAATAACCATTTTCCAGAATGGACTAGTGTAGGACATTAAGGAGTCAAAGGAATGGTTTTGAGGAAAAACCATGTGTCACGATGTAACCATAGGGAGGTCACGATGTGACGAGTCAAAATAAGAATAAACGGGAGTATGGTCACGTCGTGAGTTAGGTTGTAGCCCAAGCCCATGATATTTTAGGGTTTTCTCCCATATTTAAGCATCATATACCAAGGATTAGGTCATCCTTTCAGCCTCCAACCCTCTATCATGAAACCCTAGCCTCCCTTTAAGAGTTTTGGATCATTTTGGTGGTTTTGGTGCTCTTCGAAGGAAGTAAAAGGAGATCTTGTGCATAGATCATGCAATCAACACCTTCCCATCTTTAATATCACCTTTTGGACCATTTGTAAGGATTTCAGTTTCCACCTTTATAGTTTATTCCCTTAGATCTAAGTTTTTTTTGTTCTTTTGGGTTCATGATTTTGATTTGATTGAATAAATGGAATAAATTTGGCAACTTTATGGTCATCCTATGTCCCTAGAGCATTATATCTTATGGATCGAAGAATTAGATGTGGTTTGTGAACATTGCATGAGTTTTAGGTCTTATTCTCGCTTTTAAGCTAGGTTGGGTAGAGGACATGCATAGAGCATGCATGCCCATAAAGTTGTCATTTTTAAAAACTTCTAGACTCCCTTAAAGCTTTCTAGAAAGTTAGAGTTGAAGGCTTAACGAATTAAGGACTCAATCCATTAAGATGTTGCCTCATCCGTTGGTCATGACATGACATGGAAAGTGTCACGACCTAATGATGGAGGAGTGTGTTCTTACAACATGACCAAGGGTTGATCACAATGTGAGGGTCAACTGTTGGTAATGTTGACAGTTGACTTTGACTTTGACCATTGACTTTCGGCATGGGTTGACTTTTGGTCAAATTGTTGGATTCAGGGTATAGTCTAAGGTTGGACCTTTTATGATTTTTAAATGTGATGTAGCAGTGGTTGCATGACATTGAGTTGTGGTTTAGCTGACTTCATGAGTTTGATGAGTCTTCTCCCTATACACTGTAGGATACTAGTTGTCTTTCTAACTCTCACAATTGTATGTTGGGTTGGACCCATTTCCTTGTTGGGTTGGGCCCGTTTGTATGTTGGACTGAGCCAGTTTTCATGTTGGGTTGGGCCCGTTTGTGTGTTACATTGGGCCCCTTAGTATGTTGGGTTGGGCTCATTTGTATGTTGGGTTGAACTCATTTGTATGGTATGTGGTATTTTAAGAAACTATTTATGTTTTGTGCTAACAGTGTTGTGGTTTAACATTTTCAAGTACTCTTGGTCCCAAAGAAAAGGGCATGACTTAACTGTACATCCCCTAATAGTTTTTTCTGCATTGATAGTTATTATTTATCTTTGATGTTTGAAAGATTCATTTTACTCTTATAGGTTTTAGAACAAATGGTTGTATAAATTTGATGGTTTAAAAATGATATTTTTATTAGTATTTTTGGGACGTTACGTTTATCATTTTTTTAGATGTATAAATACGTATTTTAAAAAGTATAAAGACATATTTTTATGGTTTTTAAAATTATAACTACTTTTTAGAAGCATAAATATGTGTTTTTATATTTTTAGAGGTATAACTACATTTTGTTTTTCATAAAAACACATTTTTACTTGATATACTTCTAGATATGTAAAAACACATATCTATACTTCTAAAAATAATTAATATTTAAAAAGTATATATTTATTTTTCCAAAAAAACATAAAATCTATATTTATATTTCTAAAAACGTATTTTTACAGCATTTAGTTAAACTTGTATATAAATACATTTTTTCTACATGAATATATATGATATGAAAAAACTTATTTAGAATAAAAACATAAAAGATTTGTAAACATAAGCGTTTTTGTTTTGGTAAATTTGATTTCATGTTAACCTGAAAACATGTTATTAAATGTAACAATGGATGAGAAAAAAAAAAGAAACTTGGTAAACTTTAGACATAAATAAATAAAAGATGGTTACAAAGATAAAACTGATAAAATTTATCAAACTAGTGAACGATATATGCAATATCCAAGTGTTTTATATGTGAATGTATTTAGTTTATGTTGTTTTTGTTTTATGCTTATTTGAAGTTTCGTTTGCTTTTCTCATAAGAGAGTTGATCCATTCCAACTTTGCATCATCCCAATAGTGACACTAAAATTACTCTATGACTATATTTAACATCTAGGGTAATACACGATTTGGTTTCTTAAACAAATAATTATATATGTAATTAACAGTAACATTTCGTAAATTTAATAAACAAATCTTTAAAAACGTATCTTTTGTCTTTCTTGTTACAGAGAGTTAGAAGATTTTAAATGAGTGTGGTTCATTTTATATCCACACGACAAAGATGTGTAATCTTTAAATATTATTAAAAAAAATCTTTAATTTTAAACTGAAGAAAATTAGAGCCATTGATTGAATTTCAATCCTATATTTTCCACCCTTAGATTATTTGATGACATCATCTTTGTCAATCATTTTATTTTTGTCCATCAAATTTATAAAACATATATTACGTTTTAAATTAGGAAGTTTATTAATGACACGTAAATCTCATCAAAAGTAAAATTAATTAAATTATGAATTCTATTAATAACAATTAAATCTCACCAAAAATAAAATGAATTAAATTAAGAATTCTATTAATGACAATTAAATCTCACCAAAAATAAAATGAATTAAATTAAGAATTCTATTAACGACAATTAAAATCTCACCAAAAATAAAATAAAAAAATACCCCACCATACCAGTATCCTTATATTTTCTCCTCATTTTTTTACATAATCTATCTAACCTAGGGGTGAGCAGCAAAACCGGTTACCCGCCTTTGGAACCGAAACCGTCTAAGAACCGCCGATTCCAAAACCGGAACCACCTAAGTGGTTCCGGTTCCGGTTCCCAAAATGTGGAACTGAACCGGTTCCGGTTCTCATATTTACGGAACTGTTACCTGCTGGATACCTGTTGGAACCGCCTTGATATATGCATTTTTATATATAACTTCCGATACTATTTCGTTTTAACTTAAAACTATGTATATTGTCAATATAACTATTTTCCTACTTTAATTCTCGGTCACATTGATTTTTGTAGTTTCCTCCATTTACATCTTTAATAAAATCACTTTTCTATTTTACTCATTTTAAATTTGCCGTTAAAACATAATCGTTAGTCGATTTCCATAATAATAGACAATTTGACATGAGTATTTTTAGTCCTCATAATTCAAGTATATCAACAACCGTTAGATATCACAATGAAAAAAAAAAACACACACATAAATCTGTGTTTCGATAAATGCTTTCTTTTTATTGTCATCTAATTTTTGAATGATTAGCAACAAAGTTTTTGTCATTTAACACACTCAATTTGTTGTCATTTATAATGAATAAATTTCATATGTCGTATTAAAAAAAAAAACATAGTTAGGTTACCCGACATCGGAACTGGAACCGCCGGTTTCACGACCGGTTTCAAAAATTTAAGAACCATTTAGACCGGTTCTGGTTCCAACTTTAGAAGAACCGTCGATTTCGGTTCCGGTTCCATATCCAGTCAAATTAGATGGGTACCCGCTCTCACCCCTAATCTAACCTAAGTTTTGTAATGAAGAAGAAAATAAGATAAAGAAGAAATAGAATACTTGTGGGCTTCGATCTGTATGGATTAATCTTGTGTTCGATCATCATGGAAGAATTAAGAATGGTATAGAGATACTCACTCTATACTATAGTTATCTATTATATAGTATCTTATCTTCTAAAGAATGCTAAAAATGTTAATTTTTTGTTTTTTTTTAAACATTTTGACTATTTTTTTTTTATAGTTTCTACCCAACAATTTAGCTGATGATGCTGAAGCTTTTTCAAGTGTTGGAATTAGTTATTGTTTGAATGTCTATTAATAGAAATTTTAAATAATTATTGTTTATAGTCATTATTTTATTTCAAATTTTCTTTCTGGTTTTAGAGGGAAAGTAGTATATATAATAAGTATTATTAAATGAAAATAAAACTTAGCAAAATTTAAAAAAAAAATGATGTTGATGTTGTCTATACCGTGTAAATCACAATTACAAGAATCAATTATTGTTTATAGTCATTATAATAAGTACTATTAAATGAAAAAAAAACTTAGCAAAAAAAAATTGGTGTTGATGTTGTCTATACCGTATAAATAACAATTACAAGAATCAATATTAGCACATATATATGGTTAAGATTACAATTTTTAAACAATGTTCGTATCTTTGAAACATTTTGCATGATTAGTTTAAATAAACTATTATACAATTATGTTATATTAAATATCTACATGTACAGAACGTCGATCGGATATTTTAATGTATATATTAATTTTAACTAATCATTATAATTTTACAAATAAACATCTACCCTTGTAAATTAATAATTTTTTTAAAACATTGAGTAGTTATTAGGATTAATTTTGTATTTATATATAATTTTTTATATGCCAACGCGTTATACACGGGTTATAATCTAGTTTATATTATCGTATGAAAAAGGAGAAATACTTTTTAAAAAAGAGGACAATCAGTATCCAAGAAAGAAATTAAAATCAACAAAAACGAAACCCAACAGTGTAAGAAATGCCTTTTTTACTCTCTCAAATAAAATTACACATTCATGAGTTGCTAACAGCTGTCTTTCACCACCTTCTCAAATTTACCATGAGTTTTTTTATTGGTTAATAAAAAATACAAAATTATAAAAATGGTCCTTGTGGTTTAATAAAAGTCACAAAGCCATTTTCTGTTAATATTTTTAACAAACATGGTTTTTATGGTTTCCAAAACTTGTATGAATGACCCTTTTTGCTTACGCCGTCACTGTTCATCCGTTATTGCAAAGTTATTTTGGTATTTTCATGTATCAGAGACTGAGTTTGTGACTATGCGTAAACCATATAGACCATTTATATAATTTTTATTTTTATATTTTATGTTTATGAGTTTGTCGCTTTTCTATCCCTTTATTTTTTAAAATATCACTTTGAACTTTAAAAAATGTTACATTCACCTATCTATTTAAATTTTTGTGTTTAACCATGTATCATATATAATTTGATTTTTATTAATAACATTCACTCGTTAACCTAAAAAAACTATTTTTACATGTTTATATGTATATATTAGTCGGTATAATTTAATATGGTCAATGTTTGGACTTTAATTTAGAACATTGTTTTGCTAATTTTTTTTAAAAATTACATGTTTTTTTTTATAAATTTTTCGATTTAAATTCGAGTTTGTCTACGTTTCAACGTAATTTTTTTTGTTTAATTTTATGTGCGTTTCTCACATATGAGACGGGTCACATATAATAACTTTTGTTTGTTAATTTTAAAAAACGTATTATATTCGAGTTTGTCTACGTTTCAACATATTTTTTTTTTGTAAATTTTTGTGCTTAATTTTATATATATTGCTACGTACCATTCATATCACATATAATAACTTTCGTTTGTTACATTAAAAGAAAATTTATTATATTCGAGCTTGTTTATATTTTGACGTAGTTTTTTTTTTAATTTTTTTTACGTATCAGTATAGATCCGAGTTCATCTACATTTTGACGCAATTTTTTTATGTTCTGTGCTTATTTTTATGTACATGTTTTTTTATGTTGAAACGTAACTTTTTTCAATACAATCATCAAAATTCAATGTTTATAATTACGTTTTTCTCTATTATATGTGAATAAACTCATACGTAGGAACATAATAAAATAAGCACCAAAACATACAAAAAAAATCAAATCAAAATATAATTAATAAAGAAAAAGAAAAACACAAATTTATATCGAACGAAAGTTTAAATAATCAAAAATGTATAATATGTAACCCGAGTCATATATATGAAACATAGATAAAATTAATCACGAAAACGTAAAAAAAACTACATCGAAGACAAACTCAAATGTAAACCGATAAATTTATAAAAAAAACCATGTACTTTTTTAAAAAATAACGAAAAAAGTTCTATATTAAAATCAAAACATTGATCACCTTAAATTATACCAACTAATATATAAAAATAAACATATAAAAAAAGGTTTTTAGATGAACGAACGAAAGTTATTAATAAAAATTAAAATATATATAATACGAGGTTAAATACGAAATTTAAAAAATAAAGAGGTTATAGTAACATTTTTCGGAGTTCAAAGTGATTTTATTATTTTAAATAGTAATATTTTTTAAAGTTCAAAATGAAGGTTTCAAAGTGATATTTTAAAAGTAATGGGGGGTGGAAAAGTAAAAAACTCATAAACATAAAATATAGAAAAAATTACATAAATGGTCTCTATGGTTTACTCATAGTCACAAACTAAGTCTCTGTTACTTGAAAAGACCAAAATACTTTTACAATAACAGATGAACAGTAACGTAACGGCATCAGCAAAAAGGGGCATGCATGTAAGTTTTGGAAACAACACAGACCATGTTCGTCGAAAAAAATTAGTAGGGACTTACTTTATAACTTGTGGAAAACCATAGGGATGATTTTTGTAATTTGGATAGTGATATTTATGGAAACCGAAAAGCATTGGAGGAGTAAGAAAGACGTTTGGTGATTGGTTCCTGGGCAACATGCCTACAAACGCTTCAAGCGGAAAGGTGACCTAAACTTATTAATCGTTTTTTTTTATTGGAAAGAAAAAAATAAAGGAAAGTGACACAAAGAGGATACAAGAAAAAACGCATGCGTGGTCGTTTTAAATATGAGCAAAATAATAATAATAATAATAATAATAATAATAATAATAATAATACATTTGAGATTAAATCGTAACTTTCTTCCAAGAGTTAAGACCTAAATTTAAAACTCAACTTAGTTTGAGAGACCGTTTCTAAACTTTATAATCATTGACTTGGCCTAATTTTCGAACCTTCGTCCCTAAAATATATTGCATGAGTATTAGCGGCAAACATAATAAAGCATCATGATGTATAAGTGACACATCATGATCACCATAGCATATCAACCAACATGGTGGCGCACATAGTGGTGCACCATGTCATATTCTTTGAACATCTTCAACTTTTGAGCATCACAGAGTGGCTCATCGAAGATGTATGTAGCGGATGACGTAAGATTTTATAGTATGGGTATTACTTAATGTCATTGACCGACTCTTGTCAATAGCAATAGGTTGTTTGACAGCAAACAACGAAAGATATGACTTCTGGTTGTTTGTTGTGCCCAATAATATTAAGAGTTTTCCCGAATCCACACTAGCTAACTTTACACAGAAGGACTGCTTATTAGATTCCAAAATCTCCTATAACCATATTTTCCCTATCCATGATGACTAATATCCTATTCAAGAATTGTTTTTGGATCCAATTCATAGGAATCAATAGAAAAGGCAATTCTCTTATGATACATCAGATCCGGCTCGGTTATTGATAGAGTGAATAAATCTGCTAGTTCTTGAAATCTCTCTTTTGATTCAAAATCGTGGTGTAACGTGTATCCTCCCCTGTTCCGGTCATGGAATAGATGAAATAAATCACAAAAATGGATTTTTGTTCAAGAATGAAATCTTGTTGGAACTATCCATATCCGGTTCATCCTTCGGAAAACGATATTTTGAGATTAACCACATTTAATATAAGTTCAAGACACATAAGAGCCCTAATCATATTTCGACTTGTAATCAATCAAAATTTTAGTAATGTCATGATAGTAAAAAAAAATAAATTTTGAAAATTTTACATTGCAACCGGAAAACCAGACATTGTCGGTGTCACTACGAGCACCATAGTAAATTCGCCCCTGGTGTAGAGTTCGAAATGTGTTGTGAGATGTCGAAGTGTCTTTTGTCACATTTAGTATCGAAGTCTGTTTTCATATATTCGTTGTATGTATTTCATATCTGTTTTCATGTATTCGTTGTATGTATTTCATAAGGGCATTTTTAGAGTTCGAAGCGTATGTGTCTTAGCCCTTATGTACTTTTTGTTTACTTTTGTTGTTCCTATAAATAGGGATATATATAACGGTTAGAGTAACTTTTGGCACTTAGTGTACTTTACTCTTTCAATCTCATGTATCATTTCAGAAGTATTAATAGAGCCAAACATATTATATTTATGTTTTGTGTTCTTGATTCAATTCATACTCTGATTTCATTCTTATACTTGATTCATACGAACTACATTTGGTATCAGAGCAGGATTCCTTCAGTTGCTTTCTGATTTTCTCGTGTTTTCAAAAGTTTTGAATCATTATTTTCGATTTAGAAATATTCCGCACTTTTGATCTAGAAAATCTTTTCTAATCAACTGTTTTGATTTTCGATTATGCATTACATTTGATAAATAAAGTGTTCGTTGTTTGTTTTCTGGAAGATTTATTCATTAGATTCTTCTTTCTGAAGCTTTTCATCATTTTTATCGGTACATCAATGGCGAACTTCAACATGAACACAATGACTGGTTTCTCTCATCTTCTCGGTTCTTCAACCAAAAATCCAATGCTGATTCCTGAATATTACGAGCAATGAGCAGATAGAATAGAAGATTATCTCAACGGGATTGATGAGGATCTTTGGTGTTGTATTACTGGTGGAAATCGTCCTTCAGAAAGGCTAGAACAAGTCGAAACTGCTATTTTTACTCCTGATGTTGTATTGCAAACAGATAAAGAAAAGGCAAATGACAAGAGATGTTTGCGAGAACTTCGCGGTGCTCTTCCATCGGTGGTTTATAATTACATATGTTGTTGCAAAACAACAAATGAGATATAAGATACTTTGAAAGAGAAGTATGAGGGAAGTGAGAATACTAGAAAGAGCTCGGTAAAGCAATGCTTTCTTGAATTAGGAGAATTCAAGCAGAAAGAGAATGAGACGATCGAACTCTATTATGATCGTTTTAACGAGTTGATCTTCAAGTGCAGTCTATATGGAGTCAATCGTTCTACTCTTGAGTATAATGTCACCTTCTTGATGGGACTTCGAAAGGAGTGTAGAAACATTAGTTTGTTGATGAAGACACAACAGAACTTCGATAACTATTCGCTGGGAGATCTCTATAATGTTCTAAAAGCTCATGAAGGTGAGATCAATGAAATAGTTGAAGAAGGAAAATGAATTTGGGAGGTCCTCATACATTGGTTTCGAAGGTGTCAGGAAAAGAGTCTGAAGTCAAATCTGCTGAGATTGATGGTTCTGGTGATGAGGGTTTTCTCATGAATTCAGAAGTTGAATTTGTAGGTTATTATTCGAACAACAAAGTTAAAAAGTTCTTTAAGAAGCCATTCAATCCGAAGTTCATGGGAAACAATGATTTTATGGGAAACTTATTATCTAGGAAGAATGTTAGAAAAGAGTCGAATGTTGAGAAGAAAGAGAGTAAGGTTACTGGTGAGAAGTTGGAGAAGAAGTTAAAAGGAGACTCTGGTTTTGATTGTAACTACTACAATGGTGTGAACAATTTGGCAGTTAACTTCATGTTGTGGAAAAGAAAGGAGAAAAAGGATGGAGTGGAGGATGAAGCCTATTATGTCGAAAAAATGGAGGAAGTTAAAGAAAGAACTAAGGGAATGTCACTTGTAGCAAAGGGAAGTGATGATGGGGGTGGTACTTATGAAATCTGGTCATCTGAACCAGATGACGAAGAGATGAGAAATCCCACACATGGAGCAATGTATGCATGGTATGAAGAGGGAAGTCGGGATGAGGAGAAAGTGACTGGAAAATGTTTTGTTTCTACTAGAGCACACAAGTCTCCGATGACTTCGAAGGTACATTCTCTTCTTGAATCCTGTAATCTTCCTTTTAGTTCGTATGATACTATTTTATCTGATTTCGGTGATACTATTACATATGTTAATGACTTGCTTATTTCTTCTAGTCGTGATGCTGAAAAATTGAAATCCTTATTGATAGAAACACATAAACGATTGGAGTCAAAGAGGAGTAGAATAGACAATCTTAAGTTGCAATTGAAAAATGTTACTATTGATAGGGATCATGTTAGAACAGACAATTTGTATTTTGATGAAACAACGTAAAATTTACTGCAATTTAGCAAGATTGTATGCTAAACTAGCATATTTACATCATTCCTGTGACATTAGTAAGGAACAACATAGGAAACTATTGCCCTTCCTGATATTCGAAAGCTAGAAAATAGATTTGACACCCTATGGTTGTGAGAAAAAGATTTCAAATTTTGATAAAGTCCCAAATAACTCATATGCATATGGTATTGTTAAAAAAAGATGAATGTTTAGATGCTAATGATTTGGTACATATTGTGAATGAGACCTCGACCAAGACCGAACAAATAAAATTTTTGAAAAAGACTAAGAATTCGACATCTAACTCTGAACACAATTTTGATGATATCGAAGACGATTCTGACAATATCAGTGAAATTGAGGAGGAAAAAGTTGTTGATTCTTCTCAGTTATTTGTCATTAATGTCACTTCTATGACTAAGGGTAAAGAAATTTGTAATGATTCATTGGAAAATGTTAACACTGACCAACCCTTAACATCAAAAGTTCATGAATATGATTGTGTAATTGTCGAAGATAGTCAAACTGATAGTGATAATGACGAAGAGATGTTCCAATCGAAACAACTATTCCGAGAGTTGATGCCGATCAAGTTTATGAGGAAATAGAGAAATTCGAAAAAGTGATGAAGGAAAAAGGTCCTCATTATCTCGAATCGAACTTAGTTGTTTATCATAATTTCAAATGCACCGATGATGTGGTGTTTCCTAATCAGGTGTTTGTCACTACAGGAAATGGAGACAAAGTGAATCCTAAATTAACAAGATTGTTGTTGAAGATAACAAAGGAGTTTGGAAAGAAGGTTTTTTCTCAAACCAAATCATGGTTGAAAATACTCTTAACAAGAACTCATCCACTTTTTAAAGGCAAAAAATGAAAAAGAACTTAGGAAGTTAAGATAGAACAGGCAAATGATGACAACCAATCAAATGAACTAGTTTCTCAAAATCAAAAGACACAAGCACAAATTTTTAATGAAAAAATTCAAAATTTTTCCAAAGAAGAAGGAATTTCGATGTCAAAAGCTCGAAACAAGGTTTATTGAAAAAATATCAAGTCTTTTTTAAAACAAAAAGATATTTCACTAAAATTGTCTGACAAGAAGACGACTGAACAAGTTTAGACTTTTTCACAAAATAAGTCTTTTCCTTAGAATAAACCCGCTCAAAAACAAAATAATTTTTCAAAAAATCATTTAAAAGTTCAAAAAACAATTCAAAAACTGAATGATCAAAAACCAAGAAATTAGATTTTTGTTCAAAACAACAACAAAGGAATTTTGTTCCTAATCTCAAAACACAAGGTTTTCACAAAACAATTTTCATAGAAATGGTTTTCAAAAATATGAACAAAGACAATTTCATCAATTTCAAAATGAAAGACGATTTTCGAATGAACAACAAGTTTGTAATCGAACATTTGTCGATTATAACAAACTTTTTCAAAACCCATGCAAAACCTTCTTTACCAAAAAGAGATTTTGAATAGCTGGACACCAAAGGCAAGAGACACAAACCATTTAAACCAAAACAACCTCACTTTTTCAATCCTTATTCGAAGCAGAAAGTCAATGCTTCATTTGTAAAAGGGAAAACTGACACGAAAAATATAAATCATTTTCTTGAAGGAAAAGGAAAGCTATACCAATCAGGAAAATTTTCACAAAAGGAAATCAGGAATGCCTACGAAAGCTACTTAAATAAGCCACAAATTGGGAGTTCTTCATCATTGTATTCATATCCTTCTGTTCAAAAATGGAAAGAAGTTCCTAAAATAATATTTTAGGAAAAATGAACTGCTGAGGACAAAGGGAAAGTCAGTGTTGAAAATGCTTGAAAATGCTGGAGTGGTGAAATTTGGAAATAACCAAAAATGCAAGGTTAAAGGATTTGGGAAAGTTACGAATGGAAAGTTTACAGTCAATCGAGTGGCATACGTTGAAGGACTTAAACACAACTTGGTTAGTGTTTCACAACTTGTTGTGGGAACTGGTAATCAAGTAGTCTTTGATGAGGAAGGTAGTGTCATTTCGAACAAAGAAACCAAAGAGGTTTTTCTCAAGTCTAAACAGAAATTGATATGTTAACTCTTGACATCAATCCAATCGTTGGTGTACCCTCTGTTTGCTTATTTTCGAAGGCATCGTCTGATTTGAGCTGGTTGTGGCATCGAAGACTATCTCACCTAAATTTCAAAAATCTGAACAAATTGGTGGTAAATGATCTTGTTTGAGGCTACCCTATTTTAAAATTTTATAATGATTTGTTACGTGAAATATACGAACAGGGGAAGCAACACCGTAAAGGTCATCCAATAGTCATCGATTCGAAGATCATCGAACCTCTGGAATTTCTTCACATTGCTCTCTATGGACCTTCGACTGTTGAGAATCTCAACAAGAAGAGGTACTTCTTTGTCACACCCCCAAACTAGTACGCACAACCATCATAATAGTGACCAAAGTACGCACAACCGTCATAAATATAATTGAAAAAGTTACATTTTTGTAAGAGTTACATGTTTCAATGTCAATTACATTATGATGATAAAAAGATTTGTCTGACGCCTTAGCCTCCCATCTTCAAAAGCTTATTAGAATACAAGTGGTTTGAAAAAGTGTCAACAATTAACTTGGCGAGTTCATAAGAATTTGTATGAAGAGTTGAAAACCTTTATTTGTAAAATGATTGTGTTCGTTCCAGAAAATCCCATATTTTCTTTAATAATGAGTTGTAGTCTTAGAACCCTAAGACCGAAATATACAAGTATTGTCCATACTTAAAATGGTAATATGCAGTTTTAATTTATATAAAACCGTTTGAAGGAATGTTTCCCCGTAAACTAAATGCATCGTTGTTTCCTCATGTGAGTTATCATAACAATGTTATGACATAGATGGCCTGTCAGGACGTTCTTCAGACGTCGAAATGTTATGAAATCTGTCACTCAAAACTTGCCAGTCTAACTGTAGCTAACAACTAGGGTGTGGGATTGTCAGTCTTATATAGATCTATACATAAGTATCACACTCTCTTATGTGGGACTCTGGTTATAATACAAGACTTTTGTAGGTACTCTGTAGGTACGGTGAAGACTTTGTCTCACAAAATTTGATTCAACGAGTTTACCTTTGTCTGAAATGAAAACTTTCCATGTGTAATTATCACTTTTCCATGATATATATATATATATATATATATATATATATATATATATATATATATATATATATATATATATACACTTTTCTCAACATCTTACAAAAGTGTTAAATATCCCTAAACTATATTTATGTAGTTTATTATAGAAATTGGTCTTCGTACCCATATATATATATATATATATATATATATATATATATATATATATATATATATATATATATATATAGGGTTTAGTATACTTAGATATTCATAAATAACAAGTATTTTATATCTGGCACAAATAAGTGAGTTTTTAGTATGAAAATGTCATTTTTTCTAGTTTTTGACTTTTAACGTCACAAATGGTAAATAGTGAAAATATAGTTATGGAAAACTTATTTTGACCGCTTTGTGATTTTTAGGTCAAGTTAACTTTATATGTTTTAAACAACATATTTTTGGTTAAAACCCGCAAAAATGGTGCCATAACCTAGTTATGCCCTTTTTTTTTTCTAGAAAACCCTTTTTTATATAAGATGATAAAATTTTGGAGTTCTCTTTTTGGAAAAGTAAAACCTTTGTATTTTTGACTAGTTTCAAGACATATATCCAAAATACCGTATTTTGGTTGAGATCTCACAAAAATGGTGTAATAACTTGGTTATAACCATTTTTGCTAGATTATCCATATTGTCTTCATAAAAACCCTAGTTTTTATGCTTTTGAGTTTATGAATCTTTCATGAGAACATCTAGCACATCTATACTTGTTTTTCATAGATTTGTATTTTAAACAATCTTTTGCATATAAAAGTTCATAAAGCTTGATAATAACATCATTTCATGTATTTAGCACTTTTACACAACATATAAGCAAGTATTTATAACAACTTGTATGTTATACTTGTTTACTAGTATGTTACTTGTATTCTTCCCCAAAAACATAGAAAACTCGAAAATGTAGGGGTATGAACTCACCTTATGGGTATTTGTTTGATGAAAGAAAGGTTGTAGATGGAAGATCCAAGTCAATAACACTTGAAGAACACCTTGAAGAACACTTTGAAGATTTGAAGATTCTATGAATACTAACACATGAAATGTGTGAGAATGGATTGAAACTACTATAGAAGTGTGTAGAATCACTAGTAGATGAAGAAAGTACTTACCAAAACATCAAGAACACTTGGAAGAACTTATGGTTTGATATTTGGAGCCTAACTTGGAGAAGAAGTTTGAAAAGTGATGAAGATGATGGAGGATGGGAGGCTCTCAGCCAAACCCTAAATGGGAGAGGGAAAAGAGTGTGTGGAGGGAGGGTGGTTAGGGTGGTAAGGGTGGGGTGTGCTTGGGTAAGGGTGAAGGATTGAACTTGTGGGGAAGAAAGGGGACCAAGTTGTCTCCTTTTTGGGTTCATAACCCTCCTAAAGTCAACTAGCTAGTTTTTAAAAAAATCTAGTTATTTTTATAAAGTGTGGGATTCTTTTATATAAATGGTGTTTTTTTAATAAAAAACAAGGCATAAAGTTTGTAAATTTAATTAGTTTGAATTAGAAAAATTCGAAATTATTATAACAACATTATCATCAAATAATAAACGTTAGATAAATAGTTAGGTTAAATTTCCAAGTCTGTTTCGTTAAATTGTGGTGTTTAGACGGGTATAGACTTTGTCGTATATGGTGACGAAATCACCAAAAAGTTGTGTTTGTAGCTTTTGTTATGAATTTTCCATGTAGTGTTAGGTTTATGAATTCCACTACATTTGTGTTACGAATATTATTTATTTCCAAATAATATATAGTAGAATTATCGAGTTGTTACGTTACTAACCCTCATTAGGGTTTAAATTTGATAATTGGCAATTCAAAGGGATGCTTTGTATTAAAATTGTAAGTTTGTACACTAGGAAACATAACGCTTATCCAAGAATCTTAATACTAGTCTTGTTGACTTGTTGACTTTGGTTGACCCAATATTTACAGTTGTCATAATCTTGGTTATTGTTGATGATTTTTCAAGGTTTGCTTTCTTTGTAAGAAGTCATAAACAGCTCAAGTAACGACCAATTGCATCAAGCAAATTGAACTCAGTTTGAGGAAGAAAGTCAGAAAGATCAAAAGTGATAATGGCTCAGAATTAAAGAATCATGTTCTTGATTCATTTTTGGTTGATTTAGGGATTAGACATAATTTTTCATCTCCTTACACACCTCAACAAAAATGGTGTTGTCGAAATGAGAAACATGTCTTTATGCGAAGCAGCGAGGACTATACTCGCCTATGTGAATCTACCACAATATCTATGGGTAGAAGCAATTTCGACAACATGTTTCAGTCAAAACCGATCACTTATTCATCATCGTTTAATATCACGCCGTATGAAATCATTAACAATCCAAAACCAAATGTGAAATTTTTCCATGTTTTTGGTTGTAGATGCTTTATCATGAATCTCAAATATAACCTATCGAAATTTTAGTCCAAAGCTGATGAGGGGATATTTTTGGGATGTTCGATCAAGTCAGTCGCACATAGGGTGTTGAAGAAGTGAACAAGGAAGATTGAAGAAACTTTCAACTCACTTTCGATGATTACTATGTCAAACGTGTCGAAAAGACATTTGAATAGAAGTCTATCTTCACAGAAACCAATGATGAGTCTGTAATTACTAATTCTTTAGATTTAGATTATGACTTAATTTTTGGTGTTCCTGACAGGGAAATAGATGCATAAGTTCATCCTAATGATAATCAGATTCCTGAAGCATCGAAACATTCTGATGGTTCGATAATTACTCAAGAAGATGTTAATTTACATTCTACAATCTCCAATACATGTTGAAAGTCACCTGGTGTTACAATGTGTTCAAGTGGAGAGGGAGCACTTGAATTCGATATCAACAAATCATTTTTATGATTTTAATGTTGAGGGGGAGCATGGATGATTGTCGAGGTGGAGCATCATAATTCTACTGCAATTGTCGAGGGGGAGCATCACAATACTAATACAAATGATCAAACTGATGTTTTTCATGATGTGACTAATAGAGTGTCTAATGTTGGTGAAGGTTATGAAACATATGAAATGTTTGAAGATGCACCTTTGGATTTCGATCCTACATATCCACCTATGGACAGATGGACACGAAATCATCCTACAGAACAAGTTATTGGTGATCATTAAGCTGGAGTTTTGACAAGAGCTCAGCTTCGTGATAAAAATGAGGTACTAAATGTGCATCAAGAATTTTGCATGTTTAATGTTTTTATTTCAAAAATAGAACCGAAATCAGTTAAGTTTGCTTTGGAAGATCCTTATTGGATTGTTTCCATGCAATCTAAACTTGCTGAATTTGAAAGAAACAAGATTTGGAGACTATTTCCAAAACCTGATGATGTGTCAGTCATAGGCTCAAAATGGATTTTTTAAATAAATATGAAAAATAAGGAAATGTGGTTCGCAATAAAGCAAGTTTGGTTGTTAAGGGATTTTCGCAACAAGAAGGTATTATATATGATGAAACCGTTGCCCCTGTCGCGAGACTCGAGGCTCTTCAAATAATTCTTACTTATGCAGCACACAAAGACTTTGATGTTTATCAGATGGATGTCAAGTGCGCTTTTCTCAATGGAATATTAGATGAGACTGTGTATGTTGAACAACCACCAGGTTTTGTAAACGATAAATTCCCTGATCATTGTTATATTCTCGATAAAGCCGTTTATGGTTTAAAACAAGCACCTCGATCCTCGTATGCAACTCTTACCAATTTCTTGAAACACTCGGAATTTAAACAAGGATCTGTTGACCCCACTCTATTTCGAAAGAAAGTGGGGGATCACTTGATACTTGTTCAAATTTACGCAGATGATATTATTTTTGGGTCAACTGACCCTTCTTTGTCTAGAGAATTTGAGCATATGATGAAAAGTCAATTCGAGATGAGTATGATGGTTAAGATCAATAATTTTCTAGGACCAAAATATTCGTCAATGTAGAGAAGGAATTTTCATAAATCAAGAGAAGTATTCTCGAAATCTGCTTGAGAAGTTTGGAATGACGAATAGTTCGAAATTGTGACTACCAATGGTTGTCGACACATGCTTAGGACCTTCGTTGGACAAGCCTAGTGTCGATATTCCGTTGTACAGGAGCATGATTAGTTCGTTACTATACTTAATTACTAGTAGACCTGACATTATGTTTACTGATTGCAATTGTGCCAGGTATCAGTCGAATCCCAGGGAACCTCGTCTCACAGTCATAAAGAATATCTTTCGATATCTCAAATGGACAGTGTCGTTGGGTTTATGGTACCCTTCGAAGATATGTTTCTTCATTCAAGCGTTTTCCAATGTAGATCTTGGTGGGTGTCAACTCGATAGAAAGAGCACTAGTGGTGGATGTTAACTATTATATGGGAAGCTTGTGAGTTGGCAATCAAAGAAAAAAACCTTTGTTTTGATTTCTACAGTAGAAGCATAATATGTTGCTGCTGTAGCTTGCCCTTCTCAGGTCATATGGATACAAAGTCAACTTCATGATTATGCAATCAACATGAAAAATATACCTTTGTATTGTGATTCACAAAGTGCAATACACATCTGCCATAATCTGATGAAACATTCGAAGACAAAGAATATAACATTTCGATATCATTTCATCAAGGATCATGTCGAGGATGGAAATATAGAGGTTCACTTTATAAAGACGACATATCAACTTGCTGACATTTTTACAAAGCATTTGGATGATAAATCTTTTCTAAGGATCTTGTTTGGATTAGGAATGCTTGATGCAACTGCTATTCCAAGCTTGTCTTCATCGTGAAAGAACGAGGCGTCGACACACCGCTGAAGGATTCAGAAGTTACTGTTCACTGTTCAACGTTCGACCCCTTTCATTTTCAAAATATCTCTAAATCATCCAGATCCTACTTCGTTATTTTAGAAGACTTTTTTGTTTCGAAGTACCATGTCTGGACGTCGATACTTTTCACTTTGAATGTCTAGTAACATGTTATTGTTTTTAATACTTTTTTTATAAACCATAAATACCAAAAATATTTTATTTCTTTTGTCTTTAATTGTCAAAAACATCAAAAATCCAAAAAGATTTTTTCTTTTGTCTTTAAATTTCGAAAACAAAAAATTCCAAAAATATTTTCTTATTTTTGTCTTTTAAATTTCAAAAACAAAAAGCCAAAAATATTTTTTTGTTGTTTTGTGTGTTTAATGATTTTCTATGTAGTTATCGATCAACATATTATGGTGGTTATTGCTTCGTGACTATAGGATAAGTATAATTTCAAATCTTTACACTAGTTAGGTGTCCCTAGAAGCATGCTGCTGTATGTTGACCTAATCCTCATAGACTCAATGTGTGTCGAAGCCTTAATGGACCACTCACTATGAGGGTTCCTTCCCAATCAGGCTATATTCGCATTGGTTGACGAGCTACCTTTCTCTTCTCATTTTGAGTTGAGAGATTCCTTCTATGTCCATGTCGTTCGTAGAGGTTCACTATGTTTCTTAGCCAAACTTTTTAACCAGCTTAGTTATTCATAATTCACACACTTCACTTATGTGTCCTCGACATCTCTGGTAGAAAACAATCAGAATGTAGATATTAAACAAGTCTGAGTTAATGAACTTGATTCATGAGTCCGTAATGATAGTGAAACCCAACATTCCCAGCTTATAATGGAATTGACGGTGTACTTTAAGTTCAATATTTTCATGAAACATTTGTTTCAGTACCTTCCTTCGATATTCAAAATTATATTCCTTTCATTTTGTGTGATCTTGACAAAATGTTCTTTACCCAAGACACTTTTTCCCAACAGGATCCAGTACTTTTCTTTTTGGAATATACTTTCCGTATGAATATCAGTTCATATCCTTTTCACTTTACAATTTTATCTCACCTTCGCTTGTCCCTAACTACACTGGTTATACATGTAATTTTGATCATTGAATTCACACTTATGTTAAGTTGTGATTATCAACAAAATTAAGCATATCTTCGAAGCCTACATAAAAGAAGCCCTTCAATACTCCTATACGAGTATTCGATTGTATTTCACGGGATACCACACAAGCATTTCGATATCTCTCTAGATATTGAATGAAGTGATGTTTGCCTGGTAACCATCTGCTTTTACATTGAATGTTTATTTGATGTCACTATATGCATATTTTTTTTTACCTTGGTTCCCAATATTTCTTTGGATCACATTTGCACAAGAAATCCTCGAGGTCTTGGGTATGACCAACTAAAACATAGATTTCTCAAGTCTGGTTATGATTTCGTTTCTCATCCCAAAAGCGAATGAGCTTTACCTCGAAATGAAGCTTCAGTGACGGTTCTTATCCTCTTGGGAAAACAAAAAGTTTGATTGATGAGACAGTTTGGTTACTTCACAGTATTCCAGGAAAAAGTGTTCATTACTTTTCAGACATAGCGACTCTTATGGCAACTGGCCCAATTTCCTAGAATACACGTGGCAGGATTTCATTGATTCCCGGTTCAAATTTAAATTGTGTACGAAGTATAAAAGGAATTTGGGTGTCTCAAATCAAAACTTTACGCATCCTGGTTGAATATTTTCCCCAAAATCTTCTTTCCTTATACATTTCTCTTCATACAATTCTCCAAAACCCTAACAATGGCGGCACCAACTGGTCATGTTGATCCAACACAAAGTACCGATGAAGCCATATCTCAACCCATGTTGAAGATTCAGAGTTCCAATTATCGAGTTCAACCAGACGTTTCTAAGTACCCAGAAGAGTTACAAATTCTGATTGTTGCTGTTAATCACTTCGTACTCTTAACGGTCATGACTTCATCCTCTTCAGTGCTGATAACTTGGATATCCTTGGCTGGTTCTACTGCTGTGTTCAATAAAACCTCCAAAGTCGTGACGTTTCAGCTTATGAATGAAAACAACACTACTAGAAAACAGCCCTTTAATGACGCGCAAACAATGACACGCGGTGATTTACGATACGCAAAAGCGTGTGCGCTAAAAATAATGTTATCTCTTCTAAAATTTGAAGGATAGTGGACACGCTTTTATGTGTGCCCTAAAATTAATGTCGAACAAAAAAAAAAACACGGAGGGCACTTATTTAAAAATGGGTGTCGTCTAGAAATGTCGCTTTATATTTTTTTAATGAAAGGCGCGTTCTCTTCTTTTGCAGCTGGGGGGAAACGAAAATCCCAAAAGTTTGAAAGGCCACCATTGTTACCCTCTGCCTTATTTCCATCGTTCTTCTCTCTCTCTCTCTCTCTCTCTCTCTCTCTCTCTTTCTCTCTCTATCTCTCTCACTCTAATTCCCAAAAAACCCTAATAACATCACCAATCCTCTTTTTTCCCACAACATAATCGCAATATGATGCCGTCTTTTGAACAGATCTAACCCACAGGGGTTCTCGACGGAAGAGATACTGCTTCATATGAGCCCTAATTTCTCATCTGAATTCGTTAACTTCTTCAAATGGTTCTCAGACTTTTTTCTCTCTCTACATTTTCTTCTCCTTCATTTCTCGATCCCCAGAAGGTCAGGAGAACGCTGCGTCTGCAATCGGATTGCTAGGTCGTAATCCTGAGAGCGTTGAACGCCGGTGTATGCTTGGTGTTTGTTAAAATTCTCAAAGAAGGTCCCATGAAAGAGTAAGCAATTGTCGCCTAGGCTGTATCGTTCGATTAACACAATAGTTTATCAAACCCTAGAATCGTAAAGGAAACCTAGCCCCCATAGCTTTCTTCACACTTCACCTCCTCAAATCTCACCTCACAAAATCTCACCTCACGCTCTTATAGTTCTCTGTTTTTTGTGACTCGTTTCAAGGAGGTTCTTTTTCATTTCTCTTCAATGTTCGATATGTTTGATGCTACTTTAGATCATCTAGATGAGGACAAGTTGAATATCTAGAGGTAGTTTTATGGGCGTGAAGCTCTAAATGTGATTGCGTGTGAAGGAATGGAATTGAGCATTCCTCCCCCTGGGCTAATTCCCCTAGCCATGGCCTTCTTCACTCCAAACCAGGTATGAACATATATTTATGTGTATACATGTAAGTTAATTCATCGATGGTTGAATAGGTGTGTTGATGTTTTCAGTTGATACATATTAATGCTTATTTGATCAAGGAAGTGGCAGGAACTTACAAAATGGTTCCTGTGTTAACCATGTTTAGTAAAAAATTGAATTCTTTTACAGTTTCAGTCCTTGGAACCTTGAAATAAAGACTAAAATCGAAATGAAACCTTGAAAGTAGGACCATAACTGAAAAATGCACCAACTTTGGACCAAACATGATAAACATCAGAAAGCACATAGACCATTTTTGTAATGTACTCTAATTTTAGGTTGCAAGGGCATTTCAGGCAGTGCCTAAACTTCTATGTTTGAAGATAAAGTTTCACTTCTACGTTATGCTTTGCAAAGGGCTTTTCAGGAAGCGCCTAACCGACTTATGACTAACAATGCCTACCTGGCTTTATTGGGTGCCTCGGTATGACTTCATATTCAGTATTGTATATATGAATTTTTTCCCCTTTTAACAAACTAAAAAATAGTATCTTTTTGTATCAGTTAAATGCATCCACAACAGATGAGGGACTAAACTTCTATGACTCACAACATCGCTTTGAGCACTCACAACTTCTGTTGGTTCTTTTGAGTTCACTTCCACATGCGCCAAAGACTTTTCAGTGTCGCATATTACAGGTACTGTTGTTTCCATTTCTACCCTTGTCCCTAGAAAATGTATTTTGTATATTTACTTCTCCATTTGATTTCAGGATCTTCTGATTTTGGCTTGCAGTCATGTTGTTTCCATTTATACCCTTGTCCCTGGGGAGTATCCTTATATTCTTATACTTATTTCTCATCTTCTATATATAATTTTATTAACTTTCTATCTTTCTGCAGTTATATTTAGTTGATTGGATCCAGGAGAAAAACTCGTTATAGGTTGTCGAAAAGCAACAATTTCTGCTGAAACACAGGTATAATTCTTTTAAAACACACATACATACATACATTTATGCATGTATTATGTTAATCAGTGAATCTCTATGAAAAAAACAAGCAGAAAGGTGAAACGGAAGCTGTCAATGGTGTAATATTTTAAGGTGAGCTCTGATCTTATTAATACAACTCAACAAAGATCCGAATTCAAATAAAATAAAAATTGATTTTATAGGATGCAAAGTCGGATTGATTGAAGCAACTATTGAAAGAGACCAAGAAGTATCTCTAGAAGTTTGGATCAGCAGAGCCTTTGAAGCAGATAATGGTCTAAATGATAATAGTGAATTTACTATTGAGAATGAAGACAAAACAGATTAGGCCAAGGTATGTTATATCTTTTGTTACTTTACACTCTTATAACCTTTGTTTGACTTTTAATATCTTATTAATAAATATTTTGGCTTCTACAACATTACATGGAGAGAAATGAAAAGTACTATTTGATGTTTCATAGGTATTTCATTAACTTTTTTATTTCCTTGTATGTTATTGCTCTTGGCTTTAATCAGTTGTTTTATTTTTTCAAACTCATCATCGGTTCAATGTTGTAGTGTCAAAGAACTTCTAGCAGATGAAATGTGCTTGGGGAAAACTGTTCAGGTAGTATGAGGTATAGGTGGGCAAAAGAATTAGTCCAACTGATCCTAAAAATATGTATATGAACTAAATTGGTCCTGGACCAGTCCTGGACTTTTCAGTCCGGACAGAAGTCCTGCTTTGTCCTTCAAAATGTTATGCATGGCAGTTCAAAACCGATCCTAAACAGGTCCAAAATTAAACTGGTCCAAAAACAAACCAGTGTCTTTTAGATCGAATCCAAACCAGACGAGTCCATGTCCAAAATAAAAATAACTCGGTAGCCTCCAAGAATAGATTTGTTTTTCTGGTGCGCTTGTATCTTCACAAGCCTTCCTATTTGATAGTGCTTCCACCTTTCTTTTCCTTTCTTATTTGCCACCAGCGATGTGGGACAAATTTGCTTTCCCTTTGCTTTAAGATTTGTTTTACTCTTCAAACTAACAGCGATGTGGGACAAATTGCTTTCCCTTCTACACTTCTTTGAACTTCTGAGAACTGGACTTTGTTGAAGACTATAAGTGTTACAGAGTATCTAAACTATGAAGGAGGTTTGTTCTATGTCTCTATTCAACCCCAAAATCTATTCTTTTCATGATAAACAAAGCCCATTTCTTTTAAAGGTAAGTTTTCAAAGATCAAGGGTGTAGGAGTCTTTGGTAATGATGCACAGGATACAAATATTCCAGTAGAAGTGTGGAGATACTATTTGCTAACTAATAGACCAGAGGTGTAACTTTTATTCAGTATATAAATTAAAAATGGATCTCTCACTTTTTTTTTCTTGTTTCCTTTTCTTTCATTGATTATTTGGTTTACTTGTGTAGGTATCAGACATATTATTCACATGGACAGATCTTCAACCAAAAGTCAACACTGAGTTGCTGAATAATTTAGGCAATTTCATTAACCGTGTCTTGAGCTTTATTGCTAAAGATCCAGGTTAGTAATTGGCACCAATTTAACCTAAATTAATGGGATTAAGATTTTAAGGGTGCAATTTATATTATTTTCTACTTTCATGCCCTAAACCCTAAACCCTAAATGCTAGGTTCTTTTCTTGCACTACTATCTTATCTTTTTTACTTGAAAGTGGTATGAAGTGAATATTTGGATATGATGTTGAAGATTGATTATTGGTGATTTTTTTATTGAATCTAAAAAGTTTTGTTTTTGTTGACAGATTCAAGAGGTGGTAGAGGTTCAGGATACAATTCCATCATTCTGGATGCTCCATCTGTTATCAAACACACTAGGAGATAAAATTGGTGCTTATGTGGAACAATATGTGGAGACACATCTATAGCAGGTCAAGTTGCTGCACTTGTAGATGTGTCTGGATGGCTTCATCAATACATAAGGGTAAAGAAGATAGTGATGTGATGATTAACTGATTACTAAAACTTTTAACATTCTTTTAACAGAAGTGCTAATACATTTTGGGTGCTATTTGGTGAATCTTTGTTAGGCATGTGCTATATCAACTGATGAAAAATATGTTAATTTATATCTCCATCATTATACACGTAAGATTGGTGAAAAATAGGGACAACAATGAAATCAAGGGTTTTGTATTAATTTGTAGCATTCAGGCATTCATGGAATCAATTCACGACTCTCTTGCTGAGGCGTTGGTTAATTTGACAGAGGAGGTAGAGTTTCCTTTCTTTTCATTATGTTATACATTTTGAATGATAAATGTCTATATTACCCTTTGATCTCATATGCTTTTTTTGGTGCAGTGTGAAAAATTATGGTCAAAAGTGTATGTTGTCTGGCCTAAAAGCAGAACTAGAAGCATTAAGACGAAGGCACTCTGATGTACTGTAGTTGATGGGTGAAAGAGATGAGGAGGTAAAATTACCTTTTCAATGTGAGTTGTTGAATCTTTAGCCTTACTTACAGTTCTGACTTCTGACTTCACTTATATACCTCAATGTGGTGTTTATAGAGAATTATCCATATGCTCACACAAATTTCTGTAGCTGATTACACATTAATTTAATTATGCAGGTTTTGAAGTTTTTGATGGAAAAAAATAGTGTTAATGCTCTTCATAGAAAAGTATGATGGTACTTTAGGAAATTTGGCTAATAATTTAGTTAATTATATAAAAAATGTTGAAATGTTACATTTGTCTACTATTGGAATTATTATTTGTATTACATTAACTTTTGTGTAATGTATTGTATTTTTTGTATATGATATTTTATTCTCTATTATGAGACATAAAATGCAAATTTAATTTGAAAATCAGTAAATCTATAAATAACTTTTTTTTAAAAAAAAAAATTAAAATTACGATACGCAAAAATGTGTGTCGTCTTCATTAATGACGTGGCCTTTCTTGACAGGGGCTTCCTTGATACGCATTGTGTATCATAAACACGCGCGTCGTAAGGTTACGACACGCAAATGCGTGTCGTCTTCCTTTATGACAGGGCCTTCCTTGATACGCATTGCGTATCATAACCGCGCGTCGTAAATGTACGTCGTAAATGCGCGTCGTGTCTCTTTATGACAGGGCCTTCATTGACGCACATTTGCGCGTCGTTTGAGCGTTTTACGACGCACAATGAGCGTCGTAAAAGGCTGTTTTTCTAGTAGTGCAAGTATAAGCTCATGAAGAAACATTTTGCACAGATCATGAAACTTCCAAACACTGGTTCGTTTTATGAAGTGACGAATGACCAGGTGATACATATGTTTAATGAAATGGGTCATCAATCCACACTCATTGGAATTAGTCAGTTCAAGAAGTAATCTTTACCCTGTATCTGGAATTTTCTGTTTGGGATTGTTCTCCATTGTCTCACAGGTTGTAGTGTTGGTCTTGACAAAGCCAAATTAGAGATATATGACATGATCGATGGGTTATACTATGATTTAAATGTGGATTATGTTACGCAGTTATGGGAGGAGTTCGGAACCGGTATCTAACACACCAATGTCACGAATGGTGTTTCTTGTGCTAGATACTGGAGTTTGATTCTACAAGTGGTGTATGAGAAAGAAGGAATTATCATCCCGTCTAATGTTCCAAAAGCAAAGTTGTAACAACACAAATTTCCAATAAAATTTTTCATTTTTAAAGAACCAAAACATTTCCAAAAGATATAAAATTCCAAACACATTTGTTTTCAAAATCCATAACATTCGATAAATTATTCATAAAATCATCGTGTCCCAAATTAAATGCCTGAGAGTGCATGTTTTGCCATTACACCGAGCTCTTGCCCTTATATCCTGAAGTACCTGAAACAACCAACAGACTATAAGCTAATGCTTAGTGAGTTCCCCAGAGCATACCCCACACCATCCACATAATCACATAAACTATCTTAGCTATGTCAGCCACATATACCACATAAGCCATGCGTACAAACATATAAGGATGCCATGGAAACCCTCCAAAGTCTTACATCGGGTGCCACTAGAACCCCCACATGGTCTTAACCCACTGCCATGGGAACCCCCACATGGTCTTAACTACCTGCCATAGGAACCCCCAAATGGTCTTCACTAACTGCCATGGGAACCCCCACATGGTCTTAGCTAACCAAAGAAATATCATGCAAGCAAAACATACATACATATTAGGATGCCATGGAAACCCTCCAAGGTCTTACACCAAATGACATGAGAACCCCCACATGGTCTTAATCTACTCCCAAGGGAACCCCCTGGATCTTCCATGCAAATGTCATACCAACATAACACATAACCAACTAACAATCCAAATATCATATAATGGGACAACCTTGGTACCTTCGACCCATTGGTATGGTGAGAAGACTCACCTCTCAAGAAATGCAGAATCGGTAAAATCAAATCCCAACTCACAACTCCTAAGTCAACCACCTACAACCACCTTGCAACTAACTTCAACAAAACCCCGGATTAACAAAGATACCCTTATAGCCAAACTTAGTCAACCTGGTCCAAGTGAAAGTCAACAATCAAGGTCAATAGTCCATGTTGACACAACGAGTTCCTTTAATTCTCATCAAAACCGGGAAAAACTCTAGTCAACTCGTTGAGTTATTACAACAACTCGTCGAGTTCGAATAGTGTCCTAAAGATCGCGGAAACCATGGGCCAACTCGCCGAGTTAGAAAGGAAACTCATTGAATTTGCCCCGTCTTAACTCATTCAGCCACTTTATAAGCGAGTCCAATGCTCCAAACCATAGATCTGATCCCCTAGGGATGAGATACCACGTAAAGTTGCTGACTTTACGTACATGCATGGTCTTAAGGGGCATGAAGGAGGGCGAAGACTAGATAAAGATGGAAACTTTAAGTCAAAATAGACCATGAGATGTCTAGATCTGATGTCATAGCTTCATGACATGCTCAATTCCAAGAATGACCCCAAGATAAGCTAAAAATGAGCATATACTTTCATAGAAGAAGATCTAATCAATAAAAGGCCAAGGTATTGACTTTATACCTTAAAATGGTTGCCACAACAGAGTAAACACTGGATCTACAGCCTCTCCTTCAGCTATGCCCCAACCCTCTTAAGCTTCTTCACTTAAACACCAAAAAAGCACTCCTTAAGTTCTCACAAACTCAAAATGGTAGAAAAAGCACAAACTAGGGTTTCTCTAGACAAAGGGGGAGATAAGGGAGGCTAACAATGAGGGTTAACGCCTTTAAATAGGGTGCAAACCCCGAAAAATTAGGGTTTTCCTTTCCAGCGTCTACTCGTCGAGTTGGGGCTCCCCAACACGTCAAGTTGAGTCCGTAAACCCGCATCCAAATGAATCTCTATAGGACGAGTTGGAGCTCCCCAACTCTTCGAGTTCCAGCCCAAAACCCTAAAATATTGAGAAATAAATAATACATGGACCATG
This sequence comes from Lactuca sativa, assembly GCF_002870075.4. NCBI lineage: Eukaryota > Viridiplantae > Streptophyta > Magnoliopsida > Asterales > Asteraceae > Lactuca > Lactuca sativa. The sequence goes on along the minus strand of NC_056626.2, from coordinate 180,678,213 downwards.
CGTTACATATCTCCCCCACTTGAACTAGACTTCGTCCTCAAAGTCTGCCGAGGGAAAAAATTCTAGATAATACTTCCTCATTTCATCCTCCGACTCCTAGGTCCATTCGGAGCCTCTTCGATGCTGCTGTTGTAGCTTAACTAGCCTCACTTCCTTGTTCCGTTGGGATTTTGTTTTTCAGTCTAAGATCGCTATTTTCTTCTCCACATAATTCAGGCTCGCATCAAACTGAATATCATCCAAAGAAATGATTGCGGCCTCATCAGCGACACACTTCCTAAGCTGCGACACGTGGAAGGTGTTGTGGATCTGGCTAAGCTCGACCGATAGATCCAATCGATAGGCCGCCTTGCCAACCCGAGTAGTAATCCTGAATGAGCCAATGAATCAGGGCCCTAACATGCCCCTCTTCCGGAACATGATGAATCCCTTTCATGGCGACACTTTAAGCAAAATAAAGTCCCCCACCTAAAACTTGAGATCCGATCAGTGTCGGTCATCATAGCTTTTCTGACGGCTCTGTGCGACCCGCCGCTTTTCGAACACCTGTAGAATCAACTCGGTAGTCTTGAGGACCACCTCGGTGCTCCCCATGGCTTGATACCCTAATTCGCCCTGACATACAAGAGTCCTACACCTCCGACCATACAACATCTCAAATGGGGGTCAGTCGATACTAGCATGATAACTAATGTTATATGAAAACTCTGCTAGTGGGAGGTACGTATCTCAACTCCCTCCGAAATCCAATAAGCATGCTCGTTGCATATCGTCAAGCGTCTGGATCGTCCACTCGCTCTGGTCATCTGTCTGGGGGTGGTATGTAGTGCTGAAATGTAACTAAGTTTCCAACTCTTCATGGAACATCCTCCAAAACCTGGATGTAAAACGGACATCCCGATCAGAGATCACCGACACTGGGACCTCATATCTTACCACCACTTCTCGCACATAAATATATCTTCTAATTTCTCAGCAAAGATGCTCTCTGAGATTGGAATAAAATGAGCACTCTTCATCAACCTATCCACAATGACCCAAATGGAATCCACACCCCTCGTCGTCCTCGGTAACTTCGTGATGAAATCTATGGTGATCTCTTCCCACTTCCACATAGGAATGGGTAGCGGCTGAACCTTGCTGTGACACCTTTGATGTTCGTCCTTGACCTTCCTGCAGGTCAAGCACTTTTCCACAAACCACGCGACCTCTTGCTTCATGCATGGCCACCAATAACTCAGCCTTAGATCCCTATACATCTTTGTGGCCCCCGAATGAATAGAGAAATTGGAGTTTTGTGCTTCCTCCAAGATCTTCTGCCTTACACACCGTGATGCCGATACCCACACCCCGCCACACTGTGTCAAAAGTCCCCGTCTATCCCGAACAAACAAGGGAATCTGACCTCAAATCGGTTCTATATTCCAGTTCTCTTTCCTCAATCCCCTCCACCTGAGCATCCTTGATCATATGCTATAAGGGGGAAATCACCGTCATCCTCAAATAGGCATCACTAATCGGAGTACTTGCCACCTTGTAGCTCAAGGCATTATCCATCACATTGGCCTTCCCTGGGTGGTACAAAATCTTGTAATCATAATATTTCAGTACATCCAACCACTTCATCTGCCGCATGCGAAGGTTCTGCTGATCCATCAAATACTTCAAAACTACCCCAAATCCCCAAATTGACGCATCATAATACACCACCAAATCATCCAATCCCTTGGGTAGTGCTCAAATCGGCGTCTCACATAATCTCTGTCTCAATGTCTCGAAAGCTAACTGCGGGCCCGGGCCCCACAAAAAGGTCACATTCTTCTAGTTCAAGTGAGTCAAAGGTACGACAATCTTGGAGAAATCCTGAATAAATCTCTGATAGTACCCCGATAGACCCAAGCAGATACGGATCTTAGATGCATTCTTTGGTATTTCCCACCGCATCACTGCCAAAATCTTGGTTGGATCAACCAAAATACCCTCTTGGTTGATGATGTGCCCCAAAAACTACACCTCATGCAACCAGAAATCACACTTTGAGAACTTGGCATAAAGCCTTTCCACCCTCAGTGTCTCTAATACCTCCCTCAAATGCTGCTTGTGCTACACACCCTGTTCATGAGGTCCATGAACATTGTTGGGGCATTGGTGAGCCAGAATGACATCACCACAAACTCGTAGTGACCGTACTGTCACACCCCCAAACCAGAACGGCGGAATCGTTCGGGGGCGGAGGACGTCATATTCAGTATCATAACAGTTCATAGAAAGGAAAGTACACACCACCATAATATAAATATGTTTGAAAAGTTTACATGATTGTAGATGTTACATGTTTGCAAAAGAAATCAAATATAAATGGTGATCCAAAATATGTTACTAACGCCAGTGCATTAGTCTTCAGAAGTAGTTGCTACCTGGCTAGCGGTTTCCTGTGAATACAAGTTATTTCAAAGAAAAAGTGTCAACATTTAAGTTGGTGAGTTCATAAGTGGTGTTTTGAGAAGATGTATGCCATTCGAAAGTTGTTTGTATGTTTTCCAGAAAAACCCTTATTTTCCTATTTGAGTATGAAATGCATATGAATGTTCGTGATGTAAATTGCAACTAATTGTACCGAGAAAATCCCTTATTTTCCTATTAGTTGTTTGGTTTGTATACAGGAAAAACCCTTATTTTCCTGACATAACTGGCAGTCTTTAAGACCGAAAATCGCAAGCAAGCGACGTGCTTGTAAGTCGTGTCATAGTTTTACATAGTAAAGCTATACGAAAATCGCACTTATTAGATGAAGAATAGTTTTAATGACTACTTGTTCATAAAAGTATAATACCATAATAATTGTATATCCGATGAGTTTTATAACCATACTAAACATAATATGCCTGTAGCGACGTTCTTCAGGCGTCGTAGCGTTATGACAACTGTCACCCCAAAAGACGGACTGTAGCTAACAGTCAGGGCGCGGGATCATGACTTCCCGTATAGATCTATACACATTTGACACGTTCTCCGAACGGGAGACTCTGGTTATAGACAGGACTTGTAGCATTATTTTCTAATAAAGAAAGTAACGTTTGAAGATATACACGACTCATGGATTCTCAACTAAGTCTGTAATAAGGTAGTAGTTTGTATGCAAAGTTTAACCTCTTTCACAATGTTTGACAAAGCGTAAATCATAAGTTCTTTGAATGCATGAAATGACTTAGTAAAGAATGTTACCCTTGATATGATGTGTTTGTACGTAAACGTATAAATAAAACATATTTCTATTTATAAACATATTATATCCCAAGAGGGTAAAGCTGTGTTGTGGGGGGGGGGGGGGGGGGGTTTGTATCATAATAACTTCACATGATAGTTAAAACAACAGTATGAAAAGTATATCAAAAGGGTAATGTTTCACACGATTTTAGTCATGTGTTAACTTGTATTCCTCCCCAAAAAGAGTATAAAACATTTAAAATGTATTTAAAGAGTGTTCGAAGGGGATATGAACTCACTTGATAGTTTGAAGATTGCGAGATGGAAAACCGGGCAGAGTTTCGTCTCGGGAAACTGATTTTTCTCGGGATTCTCGGGAATCTCGGGAGTAGAATCGACCCTCGGTATTTGAGCAAAAAGACCAGAGCTTCGGGTTTGAACGGACACGGAAAACGAGGCAAAGTTGAGAGAGAGAGAAGAGAAATGAACCCTTTCTTTGGAAACCCTCGCATTCTATTTATAGGAAGGCTGGTCTGCCTCGGTACGCGGGGCGTACGCTCGTACGTGCTGCGTACGCGTACGTCATGCATGACCGAAGCCTCGACTGCCTCGGTTCGGATGGGACGGGTTGTTGGGTTCTCGGGTCGGATGGGACGGGTTGCTGGGGAGGTGGGTCGGATGGGACGCCGGGTCGGATGGGACGTCGGATCGGACGGGTCGGACGGGTCGGACGGGTCGGATTCCTCGGATACGGCGACGTGGACGATCCGAGGCCAATCCTCTCGGTTACGCGGGGCGTATAGGAGTACGCAGCGCGTACTTCGGAGAAGGATGCTGACTCTCCTTCGGATAATATCCGAATTTTGAATTAAATACATAATTAATTTATTTAATAAACTTTAAAAATCCATATCTTCTTCATACGAACTCCGTTTTCGATGGTCTTTATATCCACGCGTAGGTGAGACTACGATCTACAACTTTCGTTTAGACTCCGTTGGCAAAATTCCAAAATTATTTTTATTATTTATTTTATAACTAATCGTTTTTAAGGAATTTCTTTGAAAAATCATAACTTCCTCATGCGAAGTCAGATTTGAACGTTCTTTTTGTGTACGCTCACGGTTTAATGTTATCTATGACTTTCATTTAGATACCTAAGGCTAAATGTTATCGTATTGAAACTTTGCATTTTCCGTTTGATCGGTGTTGTCGGTTTTGACAGAAATCTTAGAATGGTCATAGCTCCTTCGCCATAACTCAGATTTTAGTGTTCTTTATATATTTGGAACCTTGAAGACGATATCTACTACATAGCGTACTCCAAATCAGAGCTTTTTGAATAATTCATTTATCGATGATATTCCCAATACATTCAAAAGGGGTTACAAGACTCGGTTTTATAATGCCCGGAAATACGGGTTGTTACATCATCCCCCCGTTAGAGGGAATTTCGTCCCGAAATTTAATACAAGGTAAGAGTTTTAGGGGCTGAGGAAGAGATGCGGATACTTCTGTAGCATTTGGTCTTCCCGTTCCCATGTGAATTCGGGTCCTCTCTTAGCATTCCATCGAACTTTTACTATTGGAATGCGACTCTGCTTGGTCCTTTTAACTTCCCTATCCATGATCTCGACGGGTTCTTCCACAAAGTTAAGATTTTCGTTTAACGCGATTTCCTCGAGTGGAATTACAAGTGTTTCGTCAGACAAACACTTTTTCAGGTTCGACACGTGGAATACTGGATGCACTTTGTTAAGCTCTATTGGAAGTTGGAGTTTGTAAGCCACTGGACCAACTCTCGAAATGATTTCGAAGGGTCCAATGTACCTGGGATTTAGCTTTCCACGCTTCCCAAAGCGTATCACGCCCTTCCAGGGTGAGACCTTCAGTAGCACACGGTCGCCAATCTGGAATTCCAAGGGTTTACGTCTCCTGTCGGCATAGCTCTTTTGCCTATCCCTTGAGGACTTCAGTCGTTCTCGTATTTGCACGATCTTTTCGGTAGTTTCTCTGATGATCTCTGGACCAGTAAGGGTGCTTTTAGTGACTAGACCTTTTGCCAATTGGGTGTCGCCCACTTCCGTCCAGCACAGGGGTGATCTGCACTTACGGCCGTAAAGGGCTTCGAACGGAGCGGTCTTGATACTAGTATGATAACTATTGTTATAAGAGAACTCGACCAAAGGCAAGTGAATATCCCATGCCTTGCCAAAGTCGATTACACATGCGCGCAACATGTCTTCCAAGGTTTGGATCGTCCTCTCACTCTGTCCGTCAGTTTGAGGGTGGTATGCTGTACTCATGTCCAACCTTGTTCCCATGGATTTTTGCAATGATTGCCAAAATCTGGAAGTGAACCTACTGTCTCTATCTGAGATGATGGACATTGGTACTCCATGAAGTCGTACGATCTCCCGGATGTATGTTCTTGATAGTTTTTCCATCCTATCGGTTTCCTTGATAGGTAAGAAATGGGCTGACTTGGTTAATCTGTCGACGATTACCCAAATAGTATCTTGGCCACTCTGAGTTTTGGGCAGTTTGGTTATGAAGTCCATGGAAATCTGCTCCCATTTCCACTCAGGTATTTCAGGTTGTTGGAGTAGGCCTGAGGGTTTTTGGTGTTCTATTTTTATTTTGGCGCAAGTTAAACACTTGCTCACATACGTAGCGATCTCCGCTTTCATGTTTGGCCACCAGTAGAGTTGCTTGAGATCTAGATACATCTTGTCTGACCCTGGGTGTACGGAGTATGGGGTCCTGTGTGCCTCGCTCATAACTACCTCTCTGAATCCTCCAAACTTTGGTGTCCAGATCCGGTTCATGAGGTAGCGTGCTCCGTCACTCTTGATTTCTAAGTTCTTGTCCATTCCCCTAAGGGCCTCACCTGCCACGTTTTCGGGTTTCAAGGCCTCTAACTGAGCTTCCTTGACTTGCGTTGATAGGTGCGAATGGATCGACATAGCTAATGACTTGACTTTGCGACCAGAATATTCCTTCCGACTTAGGGCGTCTGCTACTACGTTGGCTTTACCCGGATGATAACGAATATCGCATTCGTAATCATTGAGTAGCTCGACCCATCGCCGTTGTCTCATGTTGAGCTCCTTCTGATCGAAAATGTGTTGTAAGCTCTTGTGGTCGGTAAAGATAGTGCTCTTCGTTCCATACAAGTAATGTCTCCAGATCTTCAGAGCAAACACTACTGCTCCTAGCTCAAGATCGTGGGTCGTGTAGTTAACCTCATGTGTTTTCAACTGTCTCGAGGCGTAGGCGATGACCTTACCTCGCTGCATCAGAACACATCCGAGTCCTTGGTTTGATGCATCGCAATAAACTACGAAGTCTTCTATTCCTTCGGGAAGGGATAGTATTGGTGCGGTGCACAAGGCTCGTTTGAGCGTTTGGAACGCTCTTTCTTGTTTCTCTTCCCAGTCAAAGGCCACACCTTTCTGGGTTAGGGTTGTAAGAGGCTTCGCTATTCGTGAGAAGTTCTGAATGAACCTGCGGTAGTAGCCAGCGAGACCTAGAAATTGACGAATTTCTGTAGGAGTCTTCGGTGCTGACCAGTTCTCAATGGCCTTAATTTTGGCTGGGTCCACGTGGATTCCCTCTTCGCTTACCACGTGTCCTAAGAATTCGACTCTTCGGATCCAAAATTCACATTTCGAGAACTTCGCATAAAGTTTCTCTTTTCGTAATGTCCCTAGAACTTGTCGCAGATGATCGCCATGTTCTTTCTTACTTCGGGAGTAGATCAGGATGTCGTCAATGAAAACGATGACGAACTGATCCAAGTAAGGTCGGCATACTCTATTCATCAGATCCATGAAGACTGCGGGCGCATTGGTCAATCCGAATGGCATCACCACGAACTCGTAATGTCCGTAACGAGTTCGGAAGGCGGTCTTCGGCACATCCTCCTCTAGCACTCGCAACTGGTGATACCCGGATCTCAGATCAATCTTAGAAAAATAGTTCGCCCCTTGCAGTTGGTCGAATAGATCATCTATGCGTGGTAGAGGATAACGATTCTTGACCGTCAGTTTGTTGAGTTCTCTGTAGTCGATGCACATCCTGAACGATCCATCTTTCTTTTTCACGAACAACACGGGTGCTCCCCAAGGTGAGAAGCTCGGTCTGATGAATCCTTTTCCCAGTAGTTCATTCAGTTGACTGGATAGTTCCTGCATCTCTGCCGGGGCTAATCGATAGGGTGCTTTGGCTACTGGGGTAGCTCCGGGAATCAGATCGATTCTGAATTCGACTTGTCTTACGGGTGGTATCCCTGGAAGGTCCTCGGGAAACACATCGGGAAAATCACATACGTCGGGCACATCCTTGATGTCCCGGACTTCGCGTTTCACGTCTAAAACATGTGCAAGAAATGCGTGACACTCCTTTCGTAAGTGCTTCTGAGCTTGGATACTTGAGATGATTCTAAGAGTGGTATTAGGTTTGTCGCCCAAGACAAGGAAGGTTTCGCCGGTTGGCAGATTAAGGCGAACGGCCTTATCGTAACATAGAATGTCCGCACGATGTGAACTCAGCCAATCCATGCCAATGATGACATCGAAACTCTTAATCGAGACTGGCATGAGGTTGATTTGAAAGAGATTATCGTTTAGAGTTAGGGTGCAGTTTAAGTATATCTCTTTAGTGTCTTCGGTTTTCCCGTTGGCCATTTCTACTATGAACGGTTCACTTAATGATTGTGGTATTGGATTTAGCATGCTTTTAAAGTCGTGACTCACAAAACTCCTTTCCGCTCCACTATCAAACAAAATGCATGCATACGAGTTATCGAGAAGAAACGTACCCGTAACAACAGTAGGGTCCGCAATGGCTTCCTCTTGTCCCATTGCGAAAACTCGGCCTCTTCCGCCGGTATTCCTGTTGTTTGCCTTCGGGCAGTCCTTGCGGTAGTGCCCTGTGCTCCCGCACTCAAAGCAAGCGCGGCTTACTCCGGTATTAGCAGTAGGGGCGGATTGTTGGGTTGGCTCCTTGCAATAGCGGGCTGTATGACCCTTCATATTGCACCTGGTGCATTGAAGGCCATGACAGTGACCGCGGTGGTGGAAGTTGCACTGGTTACATTTCGGTAGCTTTCCATTGTATGAACTTGTGGGGGCAGAGTTGGTAGGTACAGTAATAGCGTGGGTCGCTATCACTTGTTGTTTCTTGGGGTTCTCCTGGAGGGTTTGTCCCCTCCTCTTGTTCCAAGGCCTACTCTGTCCCTGAGCCTCCCTAGGTGGATTTGCGGCTGTTGTGATGGTACTCTGTTTCGCTCCGTGATCGATGAGTCGTTGCGCCAGGCGTTTAGCGCTGTTGTAGGTGATAGGGTTGGAGGCTAGGACATGCCCTTGAATATGGGGTGACAACCCCCAAATGTACCTTTCGACCTTCTTTGATTCTGGGTTGACCATGGTAGGGCACAAAGCAGCGAGATCGTTGAACCTAGCTATGTAAGCGACTAGGTCAGACCCGACCATTTTCAAATTCCAGAGCTCCTGCTCAAGCTTTTGCACTTCACCCCTTGGGCAGTATTCTTCCAGTAGTAGTACCTTCAGTTCTTCCCAACTCATGGCGTTAGCGACAGTGAGCGTCACTGAGTTCACATGGCTTTTCCACCAAGTGAGGGCTCGATCTATGAAGGTGCAAGCAGCGAACTTAACCTTGCTTGTTTCTTGGCACGAGCAGATCTCGAAGACCGTTTCGGTCTTTTAGAACCATTGCATTAGTGCAATGACTCCGCCACTGCCATTAAAAGTCTTTGGCTTCGAGTTGGAGAACTCCTTGTAAGTACACTCTCTAACATGGCCCTGGCCGGTGCCACGATTGGGATGATTCGTGCTGCTTCCTGTACCTCCATTGGCATTGGAGTTTATTTGAGAGAGGGCTGCTGCTACTGCTGCTGTGATAGCAGCCTGGACCATTGCCGGATCATAAGTTAGTGGTGGAGGTGGTGGTGGGGTTGCGTTGGTACGTGCTGATCTACGAGGAGGCATTGCTCTGTCAAAAGAAAAAAAAATGAGATATTATGAGTTTTGGTGGTTGTGAGTTGAATGATGTTGAGTTAACTGCCTTAAATAGATTAAGAATTTGGCTTGATCAACAATGGGTTTTGAGCTTGATTTATTAATAACGTTTGAATGGATGCACTTATGAGTTGAACGGAATACACATATTTAAAACCAGAAAAGGTGGGGGGGTATGCCCTATATATATAAAACATATAGCTGTGTTACATCCGAGTTTAGACAAAACTTTTTGACCTTTCTAAAGGTCTCCGATTACAGAAAGTTTTAACGAAAAGAACATTCTTATCCGAAGTCCTTATTTATAACAAAATTTGAAATCCTGGCAGGCACTATTTGCGACGTAGGTTGCGCTTGGAGCTTGACTCCGCATCTGATTGCTTCGATTCCATTAGGCGCCGATCAAAAGTGGCTTGTTGCTCCCTTAACTCGGCTAGGGCTGCCATTATCTGTGCCTGAAATGCCTCAGACTGGAGTTGAACATTATCTTGTATCTTGTCCAGCCTACGGATATCAGAAGTGTGAACCTGCACTTCCACGTTGATATCCCGGAGTCGGCTTGCTTGTACTCCGGACTGATAGGACTGATTTGCTAACTTACCCACCATTACCGGGAGTGCTCGATCAGCCGAACTTCCACCGCGGACATCATAGAAGTCCCGACACATGCCGTAGGGAGGGCGTATGCCTTGTTGTTGGCTCCAATGATGTAGGTGACTTCCCCAGACGGGAGTGGGTCCTTGGAAGTTCCTCACATGGACAGGAGGTTGAATGGGTGGTGGATTGATCACTTCAGGCTCTGAGTCAGTACCGGAGTCATCACCCAATTCTATGGGTTCCTCATCCTCTTCGGGATCATCTTCGATCCATCCTCCGTTGCCTTGGTTGGGAAAGTAGGGGTCATTGGGGTGGTGAAATCCAGCCATTTGACTGTACGAGAAATAGGGTCATAAGAATTGAATAAAGTCGGAACATGCAAGACATGTAAATTAGTTTAGATAGCAAATACTCCTATAGTATTTAAATTATTGTGTTTGATTCTAATAATGGTTTGGTAAATTTTTAAAATTTGTTGTCCACTGCAGACACCCCTCGGCACACGTTAGTCGGCTCTCGGACAAATATAGTTGATCAGGCTATATCCTTCCCAGTTCCGATTACGTGTCCCAAGGCGTACCTGTACTGCACAACTTATTAATAATACCTCAAATATGGTACGATGTGGAACTGTTATTATTACTAAATGAATGCATGCTTACTTTACGAAAACTAAATAGATTTAATTTCAAAAGTATGACTCTTCTCAGAGTGTTTTTGCCCAGTTGAGTTTATAGTTGTATATAAAAAAAATGGTTTTGATATACTTAATTCACTATAAACGATGCTCTGATACCAATCTGTCACACCCCCAAACCAGAACGGCGGAATCGTTCGGGGGCGGAGGACGTCATATTCAGTATCATAACAGTTCATAGAAAGGAAAGTACACACCACCATAATATAAATATGTTTGAAAAGTTTACATGATTGTAGATGTTACATGTTTGCAAAAGAAATCAAATATAAATGGTGATCCAAAATATGTTACTAACGCCAATGCATTAGTCTTCAGAAGTAGTTGCTACCTGGCTAGCGGTTTCCTGTGAATACAAGTTATTTCAAAGAAAAAGTGTCAACATTTAAGTTGGTGAGTTCATAAGTGGTGTTTTGAGAAGATGTATGCCATTCGAAAGTTGTTTGTATGTTTTCCAGAAAAACCCTTATTTTCCTATTTGAGTATGAAATGCATATGAATGTTCGTGATGTAAATTGCAACTAATTGTACCGAGAAAATCCCTTATTTTCCTATTAGTTGTTTGGTTTGTATACAGGAAAAACCCTTATTTTCCTGACATAACTGGCAGTCTTTAAGACCGAAAATCGCAAGCAAGCGACGTGCTTGTAAGTCGTGTCATAGTTTTACATAGTAAAGCTATACGAAAATCGCACTTATTAGATGAAGAATAGTTTTAATGACTACTTGTTCATAAAAGTATAATACCATAATAATTGTATATCCGATGAGTTTTATAACCATACTAAACATAATATGCCTGTAGCGACGTTCTTCAGGCGTCGTAGCGTTATGACAACTGTCACCCCAAAAGACGGACTGTAGCTAACAGTCAGGGCGCGGGATCATGACTTCCCGTATAGATCTATACACATTTGACACGTTCTCCGAACGGGAGACTCTGGTTATAGACAGGACTTGTAGCATTATTTTCTAATAAAGAAAGTAACGTTTGAAGATATACACGACTCATGGATTCTCAACTAAGTCTGTAATAAGGTAGTAGTTTGTATGCAAAGTTTAACCTCTTTCACAATGTTTGACAAAGCGTAAATCATAAGTTCTTTGAATGCATGAAATGACTTAGTAAAGAATGTTACCCTTGATATGATGTGTTTGTACGTAAACGTATAAATAAAACATATTTCTATTTATAAACATATTATATCCCAAGAGGGTAAAGCTGTGTTGTGGGGGGGGGGGGGGGGGGTTTGTATCATAATAACTTCACATGATAGTTAAAACAACAGTATGAAAAGTATATCAAAAGGGTAATGTTTCACACGATTTTAGTCATGTGTTAACTTGTATTCCTCCCCAAAAAGAGTATAAAACAATTAAAATGTATTTAAAGAGTGTTCGAAGGGGATATGAACTCACTTGATAGTTTGAAGATTGCGAGATGGAAAACCGGGCAGAGTTTCGTCTCGGGAAACTGATTTTTCTCGGGATTCTCGGGAATCTCGGGAGTAGAATCGACCCTCGGTATTTGAGCAAAAAGACCAGAGCTTCGGGTTTGAACGGACACGGAAAACGAGGCAAAGTTGAGAGAGAGAGAAGAGAAATGAACCCTTTCTTTGGAAACCCTCGCATTCTATTTATAGGAAGGCTGGTCTGCCTCGGTACGCGGGGCGTACGCTCGTACGCGCTGCGTACGCGTACGTCATGCATGACCGAAGCCTCGACTGCCTCGGTTCGGATGGGACGGGTTGTTGGGTTCTCGGGTCGGATGGGACGGGTTGCTGGGGAGGTGGGTCGGATGGGACGCCGGGTCGGATGGGACGTCGGATCGGACGGGTCGGACGGGTCGGATTCCTCGGATACGGCGACGTGGACGATCCGAGGCCAATCCTCTCGGTTACGCGGGGCGTATAGGAGTACGCAGCGCATACTTCGGAGAAGGATGCTGACTCCCCTTCGGATAATATCCGAATTTTGAATTAAATAAATAATTAATTTATTTAATAAACTTTAAAAATCCATATCTTCTTCATACGAACTCCGTTTTCGATGGTCTTTATATCCACGCGTAGATGAGACTACGATCTACAACTTTCGTTTAGACTCCGTTGGCAAAATTCCAAAATTATTTTTATTATTTATTTTATAACTAATCGTTTTTAAGGAATTTCTTTGAAAAATCATAACTTCCTCATGCGAAGTCAGATTTGAACGTTCTTTTTGTGTACGCTCACGGTTTAATGTTATCTATGACTTTCATTTAGATACCTAAGGCTAAATGTTATCGTATTGAAACTTTGCATTTTCCGTTTGATCGGTGTTGTCGGTTTTGACAGAAATCTTAGAATGGTCATAGCTCCTTCGCCATAACTCAGATTTTAGTGTTCTTTATATATTTGGAACCTTGAAGACGATATCTACTACATAGCGTACTCCAAATCAGAGCTTTTTGAATAATTCATTTATCGATGATATTCCCAATACATTCAAAAGGGGTTACAAGACTCGGTTTTATAATGCCCGGAAATACGGGTTGTTACACGTACCGAGTCCTAAAAGCTATCTTCGGTATATCCTCATCCCTAATCCTCATCTGATGGTACCCCGACCGAAGATCAATCTTGGAAAACCAAGATGCACCCTGCAACTGATCGGTGCTCCCTACGGGGAATTGCTCGGAAGAATAAAACCTCGGTCTAACAGCTCTTGAAGCTGTGTTGACAGCTCCTGCATCTCGGGTGGAGCTAACCGGTACGGTGCCTTAGCTATCGGAGCGGCACGCGACACCAAGTCAACGCAAAACTCTACTTGACTCTCTGGAGGCACCGCATGCAACTCCTTGGGAAAGACATCCCAAAAATCTCATACAACCGGTACACTGTCCAAATCTGTCATGGTATCAACCCCCGTATCCAAGATGTACGCCAAAAAACTCGAACAACCCTGATAGAGAAGTCATCTCACCCTCGCAGCTGAACAGAGGGTAGGCCCCTACGAGGCCCTCTCCCATTGAATAACCAGTTCTCCCTTACTTGGGGTTCCAACTCTCACCAGCTGTCGCTCGTAGTGTATCATGGCCCCATTGGCCCCCAACCAGTTTATTCCGACGATCACCTTCATCCCTCGCAACGGTATCGGAACTAGATCGACACAAAACCTCTCCCCAAACACATTCAGGACACAACCCCGATATACCCTCACAACACTCACAGTGCGGTCATCTGCAATCTCAACCTTAAGCGGGGAATCCAAAGTCCCCGTAGCATTCTGGAACTTCTTGCTAAGCGCAAGTGATACGAATGATCAGGTAGCTCCCGAATCGAAACGAACATGAGCCCACATACCATTGACCCAAAAGGTACCTATATAAGAGCACACACATACATAAGCATAATAAATTAATATCGAGCGTGAAAATAAATTACGTACCAGCCGCTACGTATGGTGCTGCTCAAGCCTCTTCTGTGGTCAATTGAGATGCATGAATCTTCACCGTAGGAGCATCTTCCTTGGCAGGGTGTCTATCCGTGATCCTCATTGTGGTGGGCGCAGGCGCCACCACTGCTCCCCCTCCTCATGCAACCTCGGACAATCGGCCTTCTTATGGCCGGTCTGATTGCAGTGGAAATAAATCAAGCCCTTATTGGGGCAATCCTTGCTCACGTGGCACGTTTGACCACATGTGTAACATACCGGGCCTGTCATCCGACAAACCCAATTGTGCAATCTCCCACATTTGGCACACCGGCCATGGCCCTGCTGGTCCCTACCAAAATAATCAGAGGTCTTAGGCTTTTTAGCATGATCTACAGCTGTCTGAACCTGCTCTGGCTTCCGCTTGGTGCGGTGCTCCAACTCCATCTCCCGCTCCCGATCCTTCTCCACCATCTCATTCAGGGTTTTGCACCCCGAAAAGCTCACAAACTCATGAATATCATTCCTCAGCATGGAATGATACCTCGTCCTCCTCATATCCTCATCTGCAACATATTGCAGAATCAACAATGCTCGTTCCTGAAACTTGGCGGTGATCTCCTCCATAGTCTCGATAGTCCGCTAGAGCTCCTGTAACTCCCTCACTAACCATTTCACCTCAATGGATGGTGAAAAATCCAAATCAAAAATTTTGAAAAACTCCTCCCATGACATCTAAGCCACTCCAACTGTTCCCACCTGGTGGGTCACCTCCTCCTACCAGTCCCTGGCTCGGTCCCTCAGCATGCATGAAGCAAACCCCACATTTGCGGCCTCAGGGCAAGAGGTCGTGCGTTGGGCATTCTTCGTATATGTCACCCAACATCGACTAACTATGGGGTCCCAGAACCCAAAGAACTCAGGAGCTCCGCACGCTTTGAACTCCTAGAACAAAGGAGTTCGAGCCCCGACCTGGCCTGCAGCAATCTTATCTCGGAAAGGCCTGATCCGCTCCTCCATGATCTCTATCATCCCTTCCTTGACGGTCCCGGAAATCACTGGGGTAGCGTCAAGAATGCCTCATGTAACCTCGCTTGTGATGAGCTCACACAGCCTCTCGTCAATGGGCTCATTTTTGTAGACCGACTCAGATCCTAATCCTGATCCTGAGCCTCCTGCTCAATGACGTGTCACCACCATACTGTACTAAAAAATACCATACAATGAAATGATTAGGATTTTCAAAGGAATTCCTCCACACTGGTCTCCTTAGAGATTCCAGGTCTAACATTGGTTCAGGTACTGGTCTTGTGCTTTCAGTAGTACGGGCCCAATACCACCATCCATACTTACCTGTACCTTCCCCAAGGCTCTACCACATAATTGTAATTTTCCCCAGAACAAAACATACCTCAAAAACTACCACATAACACAAATCCTAGGCTACACTAAAATTTCTCCATTCCTATCAAGCCAGAACTCAAATCAATCATAATAGGTTGCCTTATGCATGCAAATTATACACAGAACATGATCAAATAGACTTTCGAATAACAAAATCTACCCTAGGACCACAACCAGACAAGGAACAGGAAATAAGGCCAAATCAATCATTCTAAGGCTATAAGATCCTAACCGTATACAAATTTTAAAGCATACACATACCAAAATCCATCCGACTAATATATTCCAAAATGTCAGTATACGTGACAACCCGATATTTCAAGTCAATGTAATGACCTAAGTCAAGTATTGTAATCTACTTTTGATATAATAAAAATAGTGTCAAAAATTGAATGTTCAAAGGTCTCAATTGGGTTGCATAAAGTAATATATATTGTAACAAGGTTTTCAAAAATGTAAAAAACACAAAAATCCGAGTTATAACGAAGAAGTTATGACCAATCGAAAATCCGCAGCAAAACCGGTAAAACACTGTTAAGCGTGAAACGAGAAAATTCAATAAAATACTTTTTAGCCTTAGGTACCTAAATGAATGTCGTAGATATCATCAAACCTCGAACTTACAAAAAAAGAACATCCAAATATGACTTCGTATGAGGAAGTTAGGATTTTTCTAAGTTTCGGAGTAGCGGTAGACAGCTAAAAACTCGAAATAGAGATCGAGCGATATTTAGCCGACACAACCTAAACGAGAGTTGAAGATCTCAACAATAGTAGTACAACGGTAAAACGACAGACGAAAACGGACATCAGATGAAGAAGTTATGATTTTTTAACGGTCTTTTCCTGTCCTGGCCTATTAAAAATAAATAATTAAAAATAAAAGTTAAAACTTGCCAACGAAGTCTAAACGAGAGTTGTAGAGTATATTCTCACCTATGCGTGGATATAAAGAACGTCAAAATCGAAACTCGTATGCGAGAAATATGAATTTCTAAAGTTCAGGACACGAATTCCCATCTAACAGAGGACTCACGACGTGAGTTAGCGATTGGTGTTTTCCAGAGACGGGCTATTGGGCGTCAAGTCTACGGAGGGGATAAGATCGAACTCACGACGTGAGCTCTCCCTTCTCACGACGTGAGATCCACAATTGCACCCTATAAATAGAGACCGAAGGTCTCGGGTTTAGGTGCTCAATTCTACTCTCCCTTCCTAGTTTTACTCAGTGCTAAGCATCCCGAAAATACCCCAACGCCCCGGTTATGTATCCAAGCTCCGAAGGTCAGAAAATCCCGAGAAATCTTCCACTTTCCGGTCGATGTGCTGCCCAAGAAAAGTCTCGTTTTCTTCAAATCATCACACTTACCAGGTAAGTTCATACCCCTATATTTTCACGTTTTTACTATATTTTAGGGGGAAAAATACAAGTGAAATGCAAGAAAAACTTATATTAAAATGCAAATCGTTACATACATTTTCTAATGCTTTATCTACATTTTGAGTATAAATGTTAAATAAGTAAAATAACGTTATTACAAATGTTATACTTTACATGCAAAGTTGGTAACACACTAAGGTTTATCATTCAAAGGAAACACACTTTTGAAAAACTATAATAGGTATAATTTATGAGATATTCATGATATGTTACACTCTATGAAAAATATAGAAAGGAAATACTTACATTTACAAGAAAAATGGACATGTCATGCGTAAACCTATTTGATACAAACTTTGTGAGACATTTGACTTCACGTAGTTTCACGTACGCATTTTAAGTCCTGTATTATAAACCTTAATCTCTTGTAGGGAGAGCGTGATACTTTTGTATAGATCTGTGCAGGATTGACAATCTCGCACCTAAACTGTTAGCTACAGTTAGACCAGCAGGACTGGGGTGACAAACGTCATATCATTCCAACGCCCGAAAAACGTTGTTACAAGCAGTCTGGGTCAATAGTACGGTTATAAAACTCACATGAAGTATTAAAACGTTTGATTTACGGGGCTATTAAATGCCTTAGTAGTTATATATACATATATAAATCTACTTACACTATTTTATGTATGAAAAATACTTATGCATTTCGGGTTTTTGGAACTTTTAAAGCTACTATTCATTTATGGAAAATATTGGACTTTCTAGGAACATACTCGGTTACTTTATACAAAAAGTCATACAATTCTTATACAAAAACGCTTATGAACTCACCAACTTAATTGTTAACACTTTTTTAAAACTACTTGTATTTCTCAGGGATTCAGTAATACAGGTAAACCACGACTTTTGGGGAAGGAACGGTAAGGCGTCAAATTTCAAACTTATTATATCATCATAATGTAATTTCTTTTGAAACATGTATTACAAACAACTATGTAACTTTTTAAATTATATTTATTATGGTTGTATTTGCATTCTTTACTATTTACTAAACTGTTATGATACTACATGGAGTCATCTGCCCTCGAACGATTCCGTCGTTCTGGTTTGGGGGTGTGATAGACTGGTATCAGGGCGTTGTTTATAGTGAACTAAATATATCAAACCACATAAGATATAAAAACTATAAATGCAAAGGGGACTAAAAATCTCTGACAAAATGTTTTCACACCAACCGTATTTCATTTAAATTAAAATGTTAGTGTCATAAAGATACAAATACATGCATGCAACAGTTTAATGTCATAGTTAGAACTATACAAAAGTTTTAAGACAAGTTGGACACTATGACTAGGATCTATAATATGTAATTAGATCTAGGGTGAATATAGCCTAATCAACTATATTTATCCTAGATGTGACCAACGTATGTCGCAGAATAGTTATAGTGAGCAACAAGTCAAAAACTTATCAAAGTTACACTAAAATCAAAATTACAAATTTAAATTCTATAGGAGTATTTATGACATAATAAAAATATAACAAGCGAGTAAACCCCAACATTTCGTTAGGACTAGGATCGTCAATTAAATAAAAATTAAGCCTATAAAAACTAAAAACCTTCACTGACAAGTCTAAAATGGAAAAGTGCATACTTTAAGGTGACACATGAGTGAGGTTGCATGGGCTTAGGATTTATGATTTCGCTTTAGGTCCTTTTCCTTGTTTGGATGTGGGCTTAGAGTGAAGCTGCTTATCCAACGGTCCATTCAATCTTAACTGTATGTAATTCGTATGCACTAGGTAATTATAAGAGGACTCGGTGTAGGTCTTATTAAAAAAAATCTCTCTACCCTCAAGTTTTATATATAATTCTCTTATCTCTATTCTCGATCAGACAAAATGGCAGGATTTCATATCCCCGGGGATCCCTACTACCCAAACTAGGGCAATGGAGGTTGGATTGAGGAGGATCCCGAAGAGGATGCTGAAGAGGTTCCCGAGGAAGATCGAGAAGAGGATCCCGAAGAGGTTTCTGAGGAAGATTTAGAAGAGGATCCCGAAGAAGAGGAAGAGGAAGTGGATGATGAGGGAACTGACTTGGAACCTGAGGTCTACAATCCTCCCCAGAAGGCACCAAACCCCCGATGGAACTTCCAGGGCCCGGCACCCCTCTGGGCTGTAGATCTGAAACGATGGAGCAGGGAACAAGGACAAGGTGCACCCTACAACATGAGACAAAGCTTTTATGACCTCCGTAGCGGGGGTTCGGCTGACAGAGCACTCCCTGTCATGGTTCGTCGCATCACCAACCAAGGTGAACAAACAAGGATAAACGCCAACCAAATCATGAACGTTGGTGCCACTGCCCAAATCACTACGGTATATCTTCGTCGCTTGAACGAAGAACATGATCGAACAATAGAGGACACCTTTTCCCATCAGAAAGACATTACCGCTGCTAAAGCCTAGGTAAGGGAGTTCCAGAAAAACTAAGCCGCAATGGAGAGGCGCGTCATCGAGGCTGAATGTCAAGTAACACGAGCTCGGGATTCCACGACAACATACCATGGTCCGCAGTGTACCACTGGATTGGAGTAGAGCGTGTACTTCTTGTGCTATGTATATACTTATCGAGTGAGAATTGGTGTTACTCTTTCCTTTATGTATGTAAACCCGACAGGTTATGAGTACACAATTCGAGGGCATGAATGCGGTCAAATTTTCCCATTTTCATTGATGTACTCTAGACCTGTGTTAAGGTCAAATTTTCCTGATCGATGTATCGAATATTAATATCAATGTGATTGATACGCATTTATTATTTCATTGAGTATTTCATTAAATTCTTATAGTACTAAGGAAATCATGCACTTATTATTTTAAGTTTCCATTTCACAATTAAATTACAAATTCGGTAATGTTCAGAATGTAAAACATATAATACTAAGACTTTCCATAATCATTTCTAAGGACTTATCAAGAATTCGTCTTTTAACTTTTGGCAAAATCATGCCATCGAGAAGGAATCCTCGACGCTTCAATACTACAGGAACACCAACACCACCTCCACTACCACCCCCATCAATGGATAATGCTGTTTTCCAGGTTCTCGTAATAGCTGTTTTCCAGGATGCCTTAACCAACATCTACTTTTCTTGTTGGGGCTCCCCAACTCGTCGAGTTGAGTCCTTAAACCCGCATCCAAATGAATCTCTAAACGACGAGTTGGAGCTCCTCAACTCATCGAGTTCCAGCTCAAAACCCTAAAATATTGAGAAATAAATAGTACCTGGACCAAGCGTTATAAAATTTCACACTCTATCAACATCCTAAAATAGTGGAAGATGATCTTGATTTGTTTCCATCTGTGGCACGAATTCTTGATGCATTGCTTCGGAAGGTGGATCCAATTAATCCAATGCTTGTTGCTTATCTGTCAACAATCAATACTAATGAACATGTTGGGTTTTTATTACCTAAAGGAATCGAAGCTACTTCGGAATGTGGTAAATGCTCAAAGAAATACATGATGGCTGCACAACCTAAGTCAATTCCTGAGACAGTTAAGAAGGAGGTTACGAAGACTGTTCAAGATCCTATTTCAAAAACTAATAAAGGCCCTGAAAAGGAAGTGGTTCCTTCAAAAACAAGAGTTCTTAAATGAACTAAAAAGCAAGCACACATACCTCATCATTCACCAGAAAGGACCATTGTTGACGAAGTTCCTGAGAAGTCTCTCTCTTCACCAAAGGAAGATTCTGTATAAAAAATAAAGAAGATTCGCAAAACTTAGCTCAATCAAAAGGGTGTAATCATTAGAGAAATCCATGCTCCTATTTCTACTGCTACAATGAAACGGACAACACATGTTACGGTAAAGAAGATCAAGAAGAAGAAGAAGCAATTGGAAGATCCTCTGGATGAGGTTGTTCAGGAGAATGATTTTGAAGATGGCAGTGATCAATCTCCTATTCGCAATGAAGATATTGGCTTCGACATCACCTCAGAGGGACTCTCTAGTCAAGTCGATTTTTGAGGAGACTAGAAGTCTAGGTAGCTCTGTGAAAGTATCTAATGCAGACACAACCACTACTTTGGGTGATTCTTCAACTATTTCCATCCTTGAGCAGACTACAGTCATACCACCCGAAGTTTTGATGGCTGAATCCATTTCAGAGGAGGTTTGAACTTTAGGCATCCCTATGAACATATCTCATATGGAAACAAATGTCAACAAGGGTGATGGGATGTTAACTTTTGAAGCTCAAGGTAACCTTTCAATTGCAAATTCATCAGTTCCTGTTTCTCTTATTCTATCATCCACAATCAAAACAACACTCATCGACACTTGTACTTCCTTACCACCATGTCATACACCTAATCCCACTTCGTTACCTGCTTCAACTATCTCACCTACTTATAACAACATCATGAATCAACCTATTACTTCTCTTTTCTCTTCTCAATCAACCGAGGGTGAAAAGTCAGTTTCCGAAACAGATAATGATGAAGATGATTTTATGGTATCTTTTGCTGAGATACAGTTCGACCCAGAGGAGCACAAGATTCTTGATCACATGCTTATGTTAGGAAAGTGGTTCAAGATTTTAAATCATAAGCTGAATTTGTTATTACAGATTCAGGATGATACGGGTGGTCAAAACATTGTTTCTAGTATTGAGGTTGATCTGTTGCTCAAATCCCAAGAAAATAAATTGAAGAAAGCAATGGAACAAATTGAAACGAAGCATGAAGATTGTTTCAAACGTCATGTTGAGAATTTTCAATATGAGGTTAAAGAACTTCATGAAGTAGCTAAAGAATGACATATACTTTTTGTTGAAAAGGTATAGAAAGCTCAAGAATCTGTAAATCTAAAGGTGGAGTCCCTCAAGTCTGAAATGTCGAATGTAACATCCCCCTCTGGCACGTATCACAATATTGTCCGCTTTGGGCCACTCGGCACGAGGACTTCCCAGGGGGTCACCCATCCTGGTACTACTCCTGCCCGAGCACGCTTAACTGCAGAGTTCTTATGAGATCTGCTGCCCTCACGGCTTTAAAACGCGTTGTGACAAGGAAAGTATCCACACCCCTTTATAAGGAAATGTTTCGTTCTCCTTCCAAGCCGATGTGGGATCAGATCTAACCCTTGTAACGCCCGTAGATCCGGACTAGTCAATTTAGAGACGATAGGCGTCAAAAATGACTTTTTGATGGAAGATTATCTAGAAGGATTAATCTTAACCAAGTTCTAGTATATGTCACAAGGTTTCCGTGCATATAAAGAACGCCAAAATCCGAGTTATAACGAAGAAGTTATGACCCGTCGAAGTTTCGTGACAGAACTGGCACGACGCAATGCAACGTAAAAAGTGAATTTATGTTAGAGCGGTATTTAGCCGAAGCAATCTAAATGAGAATCGAAGATCTCATTGTTGGTATCGAAGCGATAAAAAGTTAGGCGAGAACGGACGTCAAACGAAGAAGTTATGAATTTTTAACGAAAGTTTCTGTCCCGGCCTATTAAAAATAAATAATAAAAATAAAAGTCAAAATTAGCCGACGGAGTCTAAACAAAAGTTGTAGATCGTAGTCTCACCTTCGCGTGGATATAAAGAACGTCGAAAACGGAGTTCATATGAAGAAGATATGAATTTCCGAAGATTATTAAATAATTTGTATTTATTTTTAATCTTTAATTCGGAAGCATTATCCGAAGGAGTCACCGGTCTGATCCGAGGTACGCCCCGCGTACTCCGAAGTGTCGACATTCGCAGCAAGTGGCTTCGGATGACGAACGCAGTGACGTTTTTCGGACCAGTACGCCCCGCGTACTGGCGTAAGCCCCGCGTACTCCGAGGCTCCAGCCTCCTATAAATAGGATGCGAGGGCAGGCGACCCAAATGCCAATTTCCTCTCTTCTCTCTCCCGTTTTGCATCGATTTGCATGCCAGAAATACCCCGAAGCCCCGGTATCATACTCGAGCCCCGAGGTGAGTCCCGAGATCCCGAAGATCCCGAGAAGTGCGGTTCCCGAGCCGAAGCTCTGCCCGCGAGGAGTTCGATTTTTGAAGATATCTTCCAGATCTGCTGAGGATTACTACTTCTGCAAGTCGTAGTGCTGTCCGATCATCTTCTGATCAAGTGAGTGTGTAGTTATTTTCTTCTAACGCATAATTATTAAGTATTTTCTATGAAATACGTGCTACGTGTATAATATGAGGTTGTTTATATGTGTGGGTGTATAGTCCCTTTCATAAACACGGGTATAATACAAGTATTGTTTGAATGTATTAAGTGTATGTTTAGGAGAGTGTATGGTTACTTTCTTCTAACACATAAATATGAAGTATTTGGTATAAAATACGTGCTATGTGTTTATATATTGTTGTTTATTTGAGATGAGTATGGAATGAATGTTTTATATAGTTTTTAAAAGAGATAAACTGTATGTGTATTCTATATCTACAAATATGTTGGGTAGAACATGGGTAGATGAGATAGTTGGTATGTGATAAAGTGATGAGGTATGAAAGATAATTAAGAATGATATTGGTAGACGCACCAATTAAAGAATGTCATAAAGCTAGCAGATGTGCTGGAGAATAATATCGGTAGATGCACCAAGTAGTGAATGTCGTAATCCTGGCAGATGCGCTTATAGGATAATGTCGGCAGATACGCCAAATAGAGATTGTCATAATAATAGCAGATGCGCTTATAGGGTAATCTTGGCAGATGCGCTTATAAGATAATGTCGGCAGATGCGCCTAAAAGAAAAGGTCATAAACTTGGCAGTCGCGCCTCATAATGTATGACGTAATCCTGGCAGAGGCGCTTAAAGGATGATGTTGGTAGATGCGCCTTATGTAGCAATAGATTTTTGTGCTAATTCCTTAGGTCAATCCTAGGAATGGATGAATGACGGGTAGTTGAATTCTTAGGGTAAAATCCTAAGAAATAAAGGAGATAATGGGGATGAGTAATTGGGTTGATTGTTTGATGGTTGAACATAATAATTATATTATTGTGGGTTGAAAACCCTATATGCTCACCAGGCTCCCAAGCCTGACCCACTCAGTTTTCTTTGCATTACAGGTAATGACACAAGAGTATAAGTTGGTGGACTTGACGAGAGGTTTTGGATTATAGATCAGTAGTTGAATAACTATTGTAAGGTCTATTTTATATTGTTTATGCTTTTGGTCTGTATCGGAACATGACATCCCGAGGTTTTATTATTTAATGGAAATACATTCTCTTTGAGAAATGTTTTGATAAATGGTTATCATATTTTATTTTGGGAACAAATTCCGCAACCGTTTTCTTTAAACGATCACTCTGATTTATAAAACAAAGCATAAGCAAATCGGTCTTTTCTGGCCGTGAAATTGGGGATGTCACATCGAAGGAGCTGATTAAGCTGTAATAGAGTTATTTATCTCTTCATACCAAACTTGATGTTGTTATTGAGGCTATCCTGAAACTTGTTGAAATTTCACTTAATTCTCGACCAAGGATTCGCAGGTGTATACAAGGATGGAAGAATTTCAAGAAAGATTAATGGAGTCGATTTCGAAGTTTGATACTTCTCCCAAATCCTCTGTTTCTCATGAGTCTTTATCATAGATGTTTTCTTCCTTAGAAACTAATCTAAAATCAGAACTTGCTCCTTTTTTAGAGCTTGTTAATTAGATCCCAACAGATGCCCCACCTGTCAAACCAATGGTGGAAGGAAGAGATAAGAGGGTTTTCTCGTCGAAGGATCATGATCAAGAAAATGTTGTAGGGAAGGTGATAAGGTGATAAGCAAATGTTGTAGGGTTTGCTGAGATATAGTTCGACCCAGAGGAGCACAACATTCTTGATCACATGCTTATGTTAGGAAAGTGGTTCAAGATTTTAAATCATAAGCTGATTTTGTTATTACAGATTCAGGCTGATACGGGTGGTCGAAACATTGTTTCTAGTATTGAGGTTGATCTGTTGCTCAAATCCCAAGAAAATAAATTGAAGCAAGCAATGGAACAAATTGAAACGAAGCATGAAGATCGTTTGAAATGTCATGTTGAGAATTTTCAATATGAAGTTAAAGAACTTCGTGAAATAGCTAAAGAATGACATATACTTTTTGTGGAAAAGGTATAGAAAGCTCCAGAATCTGTAAATCTAAAGGTAGAGTCCCTCAAGTCTGAAATGTCGAAGGAGCTGATTAAGCTGTAATAGAATTATTTGTCTCTTCATACCAAACTTGATGTTGTTACTGAGGCTATAATGAAACTTGTTGAAATTTCACTTAATTCTCAACCAAGGATTCGCAGGTGTATACAAAGATGGAAGAATTTCAAGAAAGATTAATGGAGTCGATTTCGAAGTTTGATACTTCTCCCAAATCCTCTGTTTCTCAAGAGTCTTTATCATAGATGTTTTCTTCCTTAGAAACTAATCTAAAATCAGAACTTGCTCCTTTTTTAGAGCTTGTTAATTTGATCCCAACAGATGCCCCACCTGTCAAACCAGTGGTGGAAGGAAGAGAAAAGAGGGCTTGCTCGTTGAAGGATCATGATCAAGCAAATGTTGTAGGGAAGGTGATAAGGTGATAAGCAAATGTTGTAGGGTTTACTGAGATATAGTTCGACCCAGAGGAGCACAACATTCTTGATCACATGCTTATGTTAGGAAAGTGGTTTAAGATTTTAAATCATAAGCTGATTTTGTTATTACAGATTTAGGCCGATACGAGTGGTCGAAACATTGTTTCTAGTATTGAGGTTGATCTGTTGCTCAAATCCCAAGAAAATAAATTAAAGCAAGCAATGGAACAAATTGAAACGAAGCATGAAGATCGTTTGAAACGTCATGTTGAGAATTTTCAATATGAAGTTAAAGACCTTCGTGAAATAGCTAAAGAATGACATACACTTTTTGTTGAAAAGGTATAGAAAGTACAAGAATCTGTAAATCTAAAGGTGGAGTCCCTCAAGTCTGAAATGTCGAAGGAGCTGATTAAGCTGTAACAGAGTTATTTGTCTCTTCATACCAAACTTGATGTTGTTACTGTGGCTATCCTGAAACTTGTTGAAATTTCACTTAATTCTCGACCAAGGATTCGCAGGTGTATACAAAGATGGAAGAATTACAAGAAAGATTAAATGAGTCGATTTCGAAGTTTGACACTTCTCCCAAATCCTTTGTTTCTCAAGAGTCTTTATCATATATGTTTTCTTCCTTAGAAACTAGTCTAAAATCAAAACTTTCTCCTTTTTTAGAGCTTGTTAATTTGATCCCAACAGATGCCCCACCTGTCAAACCAGTGGTGGAAGGAATAGATAAGAGGGTTTGCTCAAAGAAGGATCATGATCAAGCAAATGTTGTAGGGAAGGTGATAAGAATGCAAATTCCAACATCACTTCATACTTATGTGTAAACAACCTCAACCACAATGACGTCGAAGCCATTAACCAAAGGCATAGTCATTGGTTATACTGTTGGAGGTTCGAGTTCAAAGCCACCACCATCAATTGAAGAATTAGAAAATAAAAGGGTGTCATGGTAAATCCTTCGGAAGAAGATAAGAAGAAAGCTTTGGAGAAAGAGATATAAAAACAAGGACAGATTAACAACATCCTAAGACAAAGGCAAAGTGATCCACCATGTCTTGATAAAGGAGATCCAAACAAGCAATATTGTTATGAAAGAATTGAACATATTGTTTCTTCAGGAGAGATGTATGACTTTGAAAAGGTTTCGAAGAAGAGCGTTGAGATCGAAAATATAGATTTCAATCAGCTGGATTTTCCCATCAATCATATGATGTTTATCTAAGCTCAATATCAGTTGGAGGATATGTTTGATGACCAGGAAGAATAAAAGAAGCTAAAGTTGAGATTTCATGTAGTTATTGGAAAGAAGGAAGAGGAAGTACGATACTTAGTTAAAATCATTAATGTTTTGGGTGTATCCAAGGATAATTTTTTTGAAGGGTTGTTACAGAACTTCCGTTATCATGTGGTTCAGGTTACCAACATTGCATGTGACTTGTCAGTGGCAGATTTTCCTGTGATGAATCTCAATGATCTCGTCTATGTTGCGAAGATCTTGAGTAGTATTGATTTATCGAAACTTCAAGTGAATATCAAAGAAGATTTCGTTATAGGTTTTTCTCTTATCAAGTTGTTCATAGACAATTAATACGATTGTCTAGCTTTGATGAAAGGTCCAGTAAGTCTCAAGAATTTCAAAGATGGGGAGATATGTGTTAAACCTCTGGGAGTTGTATTTTTTGGGAAGAAAAAGAATCAAAAGATGGAAATGTTTTTTTTTCAAAGTTGAAGATGTGGGGAGGTATACAAATTCGTAGTACACGAGTCTTCTTGTTCATCTTAATAACTGCAAAAGGAATGCAGCTGGTGATCAGGCTGAGATTCGAAAGATGATCATATGGTACATGAAGATTCACAGAGTACTACATCAAGTAACTAAGATGCTAATGACATAATATTCGACACTTCTCACAAAGGGGGAAGAGTTTGAAATGTGTTGTGAGATGTCGAAGCATCTTTTGTCATGTTTACTATCGAAGTGTGTTTTCATGTATTCGTTGTATGTATTTCATAAGAACATTTTTAGAGTTCTAAGCGTATGTGTCTTAGCCCTTATGTACCTTTTGTTTACTTATATTGTTCCTATAAGTAGGGATAGATATAAGGGTTAGAGTAACTTTTGGCACTCAGTGTACTTTACTCTTTCATTCTATTGTATCAATTCATAAGTATTAATGGAGTCAAACATATTATATTTTTGTTTTGTGTTCTTGATTCAATTTGTACTCTGATTTAATTCTTACACTCTATTCATACAAACTACACCTAGACGTATGTTGTGCATCCTGGCACCAAGATGATGTATCATGCTAGAAGATGTCGCATCTTAAATAAGAGTGGCACATCACATCAAGCTTCATAAGTGGCACATCCTTATTTAAGATGGTGCATCTTGATTCCAAAGTGGCACACCTTGTCTATAGGTGGCACACTCGCTTCTGAAATGACACATCCAAGATTCTAAGTGTCACATCCTCATCATGAAGGCTGGAGCATCATTAGATGCTTAATTCACTTCTCAGATGTTGCATTGAGCTCCAAGTGCTCCATTGAATCCAAATTCTCTCTAAGAATGCTCCAAACACTCAAGTTACATTTAACAAAATTGGTAAAAATAAAGCTAAAACAAAGCAAGCATGTGCCTACCATCTATATCACTTATTAATAGATAAAGATTAAATCAAAGCCAGTTGTGATCTTCTAAAAGTCCAACAAATCCTTCCCGAAAATGGACATTCCTGTATATTCTAGTTTACTTCTTTAACTGTGCAAAATCCAGTGCCATTATGATTTTTTGAAACAATCCAAGTTTCAATAGCTTAGTAATAATATCTGCTAATTGTTGTCTTGTACCACAGAAAAATGTCATAAGTTACTTCATCCTTGTTAAGATTGCTTAAGAAGTGTTATCTCATGTTAATATGGTTGCTCCTTCTATGAAGAACATGATTCTTTGGAAGTTTGATTGTAGATGAGTTATCATAAATAATCTTGACACACTTGGTCTGAATACTTCCAACTTGTTTAAATATTTAATGCATCCAAAGATCTCGATACACATAAGAAGCACTTTGGATCCATAAACACATCATCATTGGATACCACTTGGAGGTAAAAAGCTTTGATCTTGATGATGTTTTGTTTAGATATTGATTAGCCATGGATTGTGTTCATTTTGGTCCCATAAGCTTGATCTATTTGCTATGGGTTACTCTTATTCATTGTATTTGTCGTTCCAGACAGATTGTAGTGTTTAGAGCCATAAAAATGTAAACTTGGTCATTAGTTTTCCCCCATTCATGGACTAAGATGTCTTAATGAGTTAAGAAGTTAGGGTTTTTGGTTTTGAGTAACTAATAGCCATGCAAGTCATAAAGTTGGAAACTTTATGATTAAGGATATCATTTGAGGACTAGATCTGGATTTTGGACGAAGTGGATTAAGGGATTAAGCTCTTAATCAAAGGTGAAGTTGGGTGACACGTACGTTGGGCGTACGTTGGAGTACATTGCTCAGATGTGGTCAACCTCCCAATTTTGGTCAAGCCTTGAGTACGTTGAGCATACAAACTGAGTATGCTTGGCGTACTGAGCTGAGTTAACTCGATTGACTTTTTGACTTTTAACTTTGACGAGATTTTGACCTAGGGGTATTTTGCATATTTTGAATTGTAGATGACTTTAGTCATATCTTACTGATTAGGTGACCTGTAGATCCGGTATTTGGAGCTATTATATGTTCAACTATCGTGTCTTTCTATGAGGTGAGTTTTCCTCACTATACTTATAGGTCGAATGCACCAATGTCGGCCCACTGGATTATGTATCCTGGTATATTAGATTGACGTTATGCTAAGTATTTGTTAGATTGGTAGATCTATATGATTATCTGTGTTGTTGGTTATTGAATGTTATTGTATATGTTGACATGTTGTGGTTTGTTGGGTTGATGCGGTCTTGCTTAGTGCTAAAGGCGAAGACACCCAGGGCGGTCCAGATAAACTGAAGGCTTGCGAGGCGGTCCAGTCAGGACGAAGGCCCAGAGAGCATTTCAGCTAGTCTGTACGCCCGGTACGACAGATCAGTCAGGTTGAAGGCTCATTTATGCATGTTGTTATATGTATGGTTGTGTGTGTTACTTTGGGGGAACTCACTAAGCTTTGTCTTACAGTTTCAGTTTTATGTTTCAGGTACTTTAGATGACCGTGGGAAAGTAAAGGCGTGATCGTGCACATCCTCTTGTTTTTGATGATAATGATTTGGGACACTATTATATATGATTTCTGGTTTTGAGAATAATGTTTTGTAAATGTTTACGTTTGACTTGGGTTTTTTTCTTTTTTTTTTTCTTTTTTTTTTTTCTTTTTTTTTTGAAAATAATGATTCCTCTTGATTTAAAAATGAAAAATTTTATCATGATTTTTTGGATGTTACAAGTTGGTATCAGATCCCTGGTTTGAGAGAATTAGATGAGCATTCGTGAAAATCTAGACTCGAACAAAGGATTTATAAAAGTTTTCAAAATTATTTTCAAAAATTGTTTTCAAAAGTAACCAAGGAACGACAAGATGTGTACGATCAGTCGAAGCAAGAAGTGTTCCCCAAGTTACAACGCTGTTATTTGTTTTTAATGATTATGATAGAACCGCATGCTAGTGATAGGCTAGTGATCTTCAGGGATTGAATGATAGAATTGCCTAATGTAGGATGCCAGATCGTCTGGGAGGATTTCTTCTATGTTTGTTGAAATTGACATCATTACTGTAGGTACGTAGTGTGTGTATCACAGTTGTACATAACTAAGATTATATAGTTGGATAATGTTTTATTTAGCCTTATCTCCCATTCTTCTCTGATTAAGGGCTTAGAGTAGAACCAAGCATTCAACTGTCTATAGGATCCAATGTTATGTATTATTAGCATGCACGAGTGTCTATAGTATTGGTGGAAGTTTCATAAGTGCGTATGCGGGAGTATCAGGCCAGTTGAGAAGGGAATTGCCACTATCAAGAGGGTGAGGACAGGTTTATCGATATTCTATTTATGGTTTTGTTTTTAACCAGTTTCTGATGATCCATTGATACAAATACGGGTAGGTGTGGAAGGTAGTATGAGCTCGTACTACTAAAAGCACAAGACCCGTACGTGTAGCAAGGAAGTCACAAACCCCGAGGGTTATCCTTGTCGTGATGGTTATAGCAATATTGATTATGGTCTTTCTGATGTATATCTTGGTTTATTTTTTAGTATGGCGATTACAAGTGGTTCTGGTTTGGGAGCTGGTGTCCAAGATAGTCCAAGACTGATTAATGATGACATTTGTGAGTTGATTGCTACCGAGGTAGTTGCTATTGTCTGGAGCTCTATTCCAGAGCTCTTTTGGTTTATAAAAACCACTATGATTAAGCTTTTTGATGATCGTTACGATGTACCCACTAATGTTGATGGGTTTTGGCCATAAGAACATCCTATGTGCTCATACAAACCCTAATGCTTGGATCTAGGTTTCTGTATTGTAGATGCAATTCATCCAAGACCATAAACCCTAGATCTAGAATTTGATAATCAATATTAACATAAGAATGGAGTTTTAGATCTTACCTTGATTGTTATGTAGCAATAACAATCTCAAATCCTCCTTGTAATGGCTTTAGAAAGCTTAGAGTCGCAAGTGTTACTCCTCTAGTAACATCCTGATTCCCTAGGTATATTATTTTATTTAATTATTTTGGAGTTTGTGGAGGAACTCGACGAGTTGGAGCCAAGACTCGCCGAGTAGGGTCGCGGATGTTCATCCGGGTTCACGTCCGGACTCGGCGAGTCCATTAGTGGACTCGGCAATTCGACGCTGTTTAAAGAAACCCTAATCCCTTGGGTTTGGAGACTATTTAAGGGCACTTATAGCCTCCCATTGTGGCTACCAGTCCCTTGAGAGAACCCTAAGTGAGCCAAATCGTTGTGAGGGAGAAGAAGTCACTTTTGATCCTTGTACCCTTGGTGTAGCAAGAAGGAGGTGACCAAGAGCAAAGAGGAGGTGTGATCCTAGCAGTTCCAGAGTTCAGAGACTTCATTTTGAGGTAATAGTTCGAACATTCTTCAGTTTTGGTGTTGATCATTAGAGTTAGGGTTTTCTAACCCCTTTGGAGAGTGATTATGTGGAGCAAATGGTCCCTTTTTGAGTTTGTGCCTTGGATCTGGACTCAAAGAGGTCTAGAGACCTTAACCCTTGGAACTTTATGGATCAGTTTGGGGTTATTGGACTTAGGTTGCCATTTTTGGGACTAAATCTCCTTTTAATGACTTGTTGTTGTTATACAAGCATCAAGTTTCGGACTTTACGTGACATTCATGCTTGGGGAGGCCAGATCTATGGTTTGGGGAAACAGATCTGACCTCAGGAGGTCAGTAGAGATTGTGCATGGCATGAACTCGTCGAGTTATTCTTGAGACTCGGCGAGTAGGGTTAGGGTTTCACGTAAATTGCTAAGTGAGTAGACTTGTCGAGTTGGGGGAGGTCTCAGTGAGTCAGGTGGGGGTTAGAGGACTGGAGTTTTAGGCGGTACTCGTCGAGTTGTTCTTGAGACTCGGCGAGTTGAGTCGGGGTGGCCCCGTGATTCATGCCTGGTATGACTCGTCGAGCATAGGGAGGGACTCGGCGTGCCAAGCGGGACAAAGAGTTAGAGGACATATGTGAACTCGCCGAGTCACCAGGGTGCACTTGGTGAGTAGGGTAAAAGTGTGACTGTTGACTTTTATTGACTTTTAGGGTTTGGACAACAATGGAGTACTTGTGTCAAGAGGGGGGTAAAATAGTCTTTTACCCTTCTGAGGGTGCCAATGTTAGGTTGAGTCTTGTCTCGAGGGTTATATTTGTAAGAGTATTTGTTTATGTGAATAGGCGGAGGCTAGGCAATATTTTCCACCGAGTCAGAGATTTACCGAGACGCCTGAGGTGAGTCTTCTTACTATAATTTACCTAGTGTGGTAACAGAGTTATGTGACAAGAGTACTATAGAGTTATATGCTAGTGTATTTGCATGTTATTTATGTGTTGTGATTTATTGTGATATGTGATATGCATGATTGAGAGTTACAGAGTTGGGACTTTCAGGTCCATAGAGTTAGGGCCAGAGGGCCCACAGAGTGTTGGGGCTGGAGGGCCCCACTGAGACACATTGACCAGAGGGTCGACAGAGTTACAACCTCGAGTGTCTATTATGTGTTAGAGTGGTATTTTGGGGAACTCACTAAGCTTATGCTTACAATGTTATGTGTTATGTGTTTCAGGTACCAGTGATGACCACGGGAAGGCGCCGGCTTGATTCATACACACACATGGGATTTTATGTATTTTGATCTTGGGAGATGTTTTGTGAAACAAAGACATGATACTTTGACATTTTATGAATGAATGAGTTTGTAAGAATGTGTTTGAAAATACGAAAAAAAAAATTGTTTTAATTTTACGGTGTTACAAGTTGATATCAGAGCCTTGGTGTGAGGGATTCGGGTGCACCTTCGGGCGTATTTGAACTCAAACTGAGGATTTGAGGAAATTTTGATAATAAAATAAGTTTTCAAAAGAAGAACTTACGAGACAAACAGAGCAGGAATAGTTTAGAGTGTTTAGGTAGTAGCGAGGAGGTTATGAGAGATCTGCTAGTGAGTATCATATGATTAGAGAGAGTAGAGTACTTGGGATTTGGGACTCTAGGAGGAGGACTTGGGGTGAATGCTGATGCGGTGTGGATGGTAGTATTGGGCCCGTATTACTGAAGACACCGGGTCAGTGCACAGTCCAAGTAAGAATCCTTGGAGTACCAAGGGGCAAGTAGGGTGGAGTATTCGAGTGTGAGCATATTCGAGCGAGTCCCTGATATTTATTGTTGTGTTGTATTTCAGAGAGAAGGAGATCATGGTTGGGACGCGCCACACACCAGGGACCAGCGGTACGAGTGATGAGGAGATACGAAGGATCATCCAGGAGGAGGTGGCTGCGTTCATCATGGCAAAGATACCAGAGATGTTCGGGTCTATCAAGACCATGCTGATAGAGACGGTTGATGAGAAGTACGCTGCTCTTTTTGAGGCTGCTGTTGCTGCGGCCACTGCAGCTATAGCTACGACTAGGCCGCAGGGTGGTGATGCGTTGCTGTTCCGAGAGTTCAGCAACACAAAACCAACGGAGTTTGACGGGACCCAGGATCCGATTGCGGTGATGAGGTGGATTTCAGACATAGAGGGGGGTTTCTTTATTTGCTCATCTCCAGAGCATTTGAGAGTTCGGTTCGCGCTGAACCAGCTTCGCTTGGGAGCGAAGGATTGGTGGAAGTTTGTGACGGCACACTATATGCCTGCTGAGCTTGATGCAGTGACCTGGGAGAGGTTCACTGCTATGTTCCGAGATGAGTACGTTCCCTAGGTGGAGAGGGAGCGTTTGGCCCAGGAGTTTTTGACCCTCAAGGAGGGTACTGAGTCTGTTATGGTGATTACGAGGATGTTTCATGAGCGGGCGATGTTCTGCCCTGAGCACGTGTCCTCCGAGCAGGCACGTGTGAGCCGATATCTGAGCATTTTGAGGAGGGATATACGATAGTTCGTGGCGAAATTGACGTACCGGACATTTGCCGAGCTTCAGGCAAATGCCCAGAAGAGGGAGATAGAACTGGAGACCCAGGCTAGGGAGGAGGCTGAGTCTCAAGGGAGGGACCGGCGACCGGTACAGTCTCAGCCGGTAGCCAAGCGGGCCAAGCCCGCTGATTCGAGATCAGGGAACCAGAGGGGCTGCACTTGTGGCAAGTGTGGCAAGAGCCACGATGGGGTGTGCAGAGCAGGGTGTTGCTACAAATGTGGCAAGGAAGGGCATATGGCCAAGGATTTCCCCAAGGGGTTTGTAGTATGTTTTCACTCCAACCAGACTGGACACTTGAAGGCAGAGTGTCCGCAGCTGCGAGGATCAGCACAGGGAGCCTCTCAGGGATCTGCCCCTGCTGCTATCAGAGCTACTGAGAGCCGGCCAATGAAGGCCGAGGCACCGAAGGCACGAGGGATAGCCTTTCAGTTGACCGCGGAGGAGGTCTGCGCAGCTCCCGATGTCGTGGCTGGTATGTATTCTTTCGTGTATTTATTTTGATGTTGAGATATTGTGCTTATATTATGTTATGCGTAGGTACTTTTATTGTGAGTTATGTACCTGCTTTGGTGTTATTTGACTCGAGTGCGAGTTGGTCTTTTGTGTCTTTGGCTTTTAGTCAACACATCGGTGTTAGTTGTGAGGCGTTGAGTCGTCCTCTGAGAGTTTCCATAGCTGAAGAGAGGGCAGTATATGCCATAGAGGTTATCCGAGGGTGTGTACTGGAGATTTTAAGTGTTGGGTTCCTGATTGATTTAGTTCCTATTGCGATGGGAGATGTCTGTGTCATCGTGGGCATGGACTGGTTGACCAGATTTGGAGTGGTTATCAACTGCGAGCGACAGCTGGTGACCGTACGAGACCCTAATGGGGGAGTTCTTATGGTGTACGGCGAGGGTACACGTTCTGGGTCAGCATTTTGTTCGGCCGCTAGAGCGAGACAGTGTCTACAGCAGGGCTGTAAGGGCTTTGTAGCGTATGTGATGGATACGCAGGTTGATTCAGAGAGATCGAGGTCAGTTGATGAGGTTCTGATAGTGTGTGAGTTCCTAGACGTATTTCCAGAGGAGTTGCCGGGCGTGCCTCCCGTGAGGCAAGTGGAGTTCAGTATCGATTTGGTTCCGGGGGCCGCGCCTATCGCCAAGGTGCCCTATCGCCTTGCACCTCCAGAGATGCAGGAGTTATCCTCGCAGCTTCAGGAGTTGCTGGGGAAGGGGTTTATTCGGCCGAGCAGCTCGCCGTGGGGAGCGCCTATCCTTTTTATCAAGAAAAAGGACGGTTCACACCGGATGTGCATTGATTACCGGGAGTTGAACAAGCTGACGGTCAAGAACCGCTACCCATTGCCGAGGATCGACGATTTGTTCGATCAGTTGCAGGGAGCATCTTGGTTCTCCAAGATCGATTTGAGCTCTGGGTATCATCAGGTAAGGGTGCTAGATGAGGACATCCAGAAGACAGCGTTCAGGACTCGTTATGGGCATTACGAGTTTGTGGTGATGCCTTTCGGACTCACCAATGCCCCGGCAGTGTTCATGGGTCTCATGAACAGAGTTTGCAGGCCGATGTTGGATCGCTCGGTGATCGTATTCATCGACGACATTTTGGTGTATTCGAGATCTAGAGAGCAACATGAGGAGCATTTGAGGGAGATCCTCGGAGTTTTGAGATCGGAGAGGCTTTATGCCAAATTCTCCAAGTGTGATTTTTGGTTGCGAGAGGTCCAGTTCCTAGGGCCCCTCGTTAACCAGAATGGGATATTGGTCGAACCGGCCAAAATTGAGGCAGTGATGAGTTGGGAGGTGCCGAGGTCACCCACCGAGATCAGGAGTTTCTTAGGGCTGGCAGGCTATTATCGGAGATTTATCAGGGATTTCTCCAAGATCGCCGTGCCACTCACCAGGTTGACCCAGAAGGGTGTCGCTTTTTCATGGGGCCCCGAGCAGTAGGCCTCCTTCAAGACACTTCGCCAGAGACTATGCGAAGCCTCGGTGTTAGCCCTTCCGGAGGGAATGGAGGACTTTGTGGTGTGTTGTGACGCATCGATATCGTGGTTGGGAGCGGTGCTGATGCAAAGAGGGAATGTGATAGCATACGCATCGAGGCAGCTGAAGCCTCATGAGACGAGGTATCCCACCCACGATCTAGAGTTGGGGGCAGTGGTGTTCGCCCTCAAGATCTGGCGTCACTATCTATATGGGGTTCGGTGTACTATATACACGGACCACAAGAGCTTGAAATACTTGATGGATTAGCCTAACGTGAATATGCGCCAAAGGAGATGGTTGGATGTGGTAAAGGATTACGACTGCGAGATCCTGTACCACCCGGGTAAGGCTAATGTTGTAGCCGATGCTCTGAGCCGAAGGGCGGAGAGCGCCCCGATGCGAGATGTTTGTTTGAGATTGACAGTGATGACTCTGGTGTTGGACACCATTCGTGGGGCCCAGGCTGAGGCCGTGAGATCAGAAAACCAGAAGAGAGAGCGAGTTGTCGGGTTGGTATTGGAGTTTGTTACCGATAGCTGGGGGCTTATGACATTTTAGGGTCGTATCTGGGTACCGTTTGTGGGCGGTACGCGTACCATTTTGATGGAAGAGGCTCATCGGTCGAAGTTCTCGATCCATCATGGGTCCACTAAGATGTATTTAGACCTGAAGAGGGAGTAGTGGTGGCCCTGTATGAAGAGGGATGTCGCGTCGTTTGTTGAGAGGTACTTAACCTGTCTAAGGGTTAAGACCGAGCACCAGAGACCGCATGGTAAGTTGCAGCCGTTGGAGGTTCCCGAGTGGAAGTGGGAACATATTACCATGGATTTTATCACCAAATTGCCAAGGACTGCTAGGGGAGTCAATGCAATTTGGGTGATTGTGGACAGGTTGACAAAGAGTGCCCACTTCCTTGCTATCAGTGAGAGCTCTTCTGTTGAGAAATTGGCAGAGATATACGTGAGGGAAGTGGTATCATGGCATGGAGTTCCGATCTCAATTGTCTCAGACCGAGATGTGTGTTTCATTTCCAGATTCTGGAAGAAATTTCACGAGGAATTGGGTACTAGGCTGCATTTTAGTACCGTATACCACCCCAGACTGACCGACAGAGCGAGCGGACGATTCAGACGCTCGAGGATATGCTCCGGGCATGTGTGTTGAATTTCGGCGGGAGTTTGGACACGTATCTTCCCTTGGCAGAGTTTTCCTACAACAACAACCATCATTCGAGCATTGGTATGCCACCCTTTGAGCTGTTGTATGGGAGAAGGTATCGGACCCCCATTTGTTGGGGAAAGGTCGGGCAGCGTGTTATGGGTAGTACCGAGATCGTGCTTCAGACGACTGAGCAGATACAGTAGGTCAGGCAGATGTTATTGACCGCTCAGAGTCGTCAGAAGAGTTATGCGGACAGGCGCCAGTCCGAGCTCGAGTTCTAGGTCGGCGACTTTGTACTCCTGAAGGTCTCTCCTTGGAAAGGAGTGATCCGATTCAGGGTGAGGGGCAAGTTGGGCCCTGATATATCAGTCCTTTTCGGGTGATCGCGAGGGTAGGTAGGGTATCCTACTGGTTGGAACTACCTGCAGAGCCAGGTCAGATTCATGACACTTTCCATGTGTCACAGTTGCAAAAGTGTATAGCCGATGAGTCGGCAGTAGTGCCATTAGAGGATATTCAGGTGGATGTGGGCCTGAACTACGTTGAGAGACTGGTGGCTATTCGAGATCGAAAGATTAAGGTTCTAAGGAACAAAGAGGTTCCTCTGGTGCATGTCCAGTGGCAACACTGGAAAGGGTCAGAGCTTACTTTGGAGCCGGAGCGTGAGATGCGTGAGTAGCATCCGAAGTTGTTTCCAGAGTGAGACTTCGAGGGCGAAGTCTGATTCTAGCGGGGGAGAATTGTAACATCCTGATTCAGCAGGTATATTATTTTATTTAATTATTTTGGAGTTTGTGGAGGAACTCGGCGAGTTAGAGCCAAGACTCGTCGAGTAGGGTCGTGGATGTTCATCCGGGTTCACGTCCGGACTCGGCGAGTCCATGCTGTTTAATGAAACCCTAATCCCTCGGGTTTGGAGCCTATTTAAGGGCACTTATAGCCTCCCATTGCGACTACCAGTCCCTTGAGAGAACCCTAAGTGAGCCAAATCGTTGTGAGGGAGAAGAAGTCACTTTTGATCCTTGTACCTTTGGTGTAGCAAGAAGGTGGTGACCAAGAGCAAAGAGGAGGTGTGATCCTAGCAGTTCTAGAGTTCAGAGACTTCATTTTGAGGTAATAGTTCAAACCTCCTTCAGTTTTAGTGTTGATCATTAGAGTTAGGGTTTTCTAACCCCTTTGGAGAGTGATTATGTGGAGCAAATGGTCCCTCTTCGAGTTTGTGCCTTGGATCTGGACTCAAAGAGGTCTAGAGACCTTAACCCTTGGAGCTTTATGGATCAGTTTGGGGTTATTGGACTTAGGTTGCCATTTTTGGGACTAAATCTCCTTTTGATGCCTTGTTGTTGTTATACAAGCATTAAGTTTCAGACTTTACGTGACATTCATGCTTGGGGAGGCCAGATCTATGGTTTGGGGAAACAGATCTGACCTCAGGAGGTTAGTAGAGATCGTGCATGGCATGAACTCGTCGAGTTATTCTTGATACTCGGCGAATATGGTTAGGGTTTCACGTAAATTGCTCAGTGAGTAGACTTGCCGAGTTAGGGGAGGAGTCAGTGAGTCAGGAGGGGGTTAGAGGACTGGAGTTCTAGGCGGTACTCGCCGAGTTGTTCTTGAGACTCGGCGAGTTGAGTCGGGGTGGCCCCGCGATTCATGCCCGGTATGACTCGTCGAGCATAGGGAGGGACTCGGCGTGCCAAGCGGGACAAAGAGTTAGAGGACATGTGTGAACTCGCCGAGTCACCAGGGTGCACTCGGCGAGTAGGGTCAAAGTGTGACCATTGACTTTTATTGACTTTTAGGGTTTGGTCAACAATGGAGTACTTGTGTCAAGAGGGGGGTAAAATAGTCTTTTACCCTTCTGAGGGTGCCAATGGCAGGTTGAGTCTAGTCTCAAGGGTTATATTTATAAGAGTATTTATTTATGTGAATAGGTGGAGGCTAGGAAATATTTTACACCGAGTCAGAGATTTACCGAGACGCCTGAGGTGAGTCTTCTCACAATACTTTACCTAGTGTGGTAACAAAGTTATGTGACAAGAGTACTATAGAGTTATATGCCAGTGTATTTGCATGTTATTTATGTGTTGTGATTTATTGTGATATGTGATATGCATGATTCAGAGTTACAGAGTTGGGACTTTCGGGTCCATAGAGTTAGGGCCAGAGGGCCCACAGAGAGTTGGGGCTGGAGGGCCCCACTGAGACACATTGACTAGAGGCTCGATAGAGTTACAGCCTCGAGTGGCTATGATGTGTTAGAATGGTATTTTGGGGAACTCACTAAGCTTATGCTTACAGTGTTATGTGTTATGTGTTTCAGGTACTAGTGATGACCGCGGGAAGGCGCCAGCTTGATTCGTACACACACATGGGATTTTATGTATTTTACTCTTGGGAGATGTTTTGTGAAACAAAGACATGATACTATTACATTTTATAAATGAATGAGTTTGTAAGAATGTGTTTGAAAATACGAAAAAAAATTGTTTTAATTTTTACGGTGTTACAAGTTGGTATCCAAGCCTTGGTTTGAGGGATTCGGGTGTACCTTCGGGCGTATCTGAACTCAAACTGAGGATTTGAGGAAATTTTGATAATAAAATAAGTTTTCAAAAGAAGAACTTATGAGACAAACAGAGCAGAGTCGTGTGTACGAACAACCAGCGCCCGAACGGTGATTTCCCAAAATACCATTACGATAAGTGTTATAAGATATGATGTGATATGTTATCTCATGAGCTATGCTATGCATGCTAGAGTAGACTAGGCATTCTTATCAGGACTAGAGTGGCCTGATATGTGATGCCTGAGTCTAGGAGTCTTGCTGCTAGGAATAGTTTAGAGTGTTTAGGTAGTAGCGAAGAGGTTATGAGAGATGTGCTAGTGAGTATCATATGATTAGAGAGAGTAGAGTACTTGGGATTTGGGACTCTGGGAGGAGGACTTGGGGTGAATGCTGATGCGGTGTGGACGGTAGTATTAGGCCCATACTACTAAAGACACCGGGTCAGTGCACAGTCCATGTATGAATCCTTGGAGTACCAAGGGACAAGTAAGGTGGAGTATTCGAGTGTGAGCATACTCGATCAAGTCCCTGATATTTATTCTTGTGTTGTATTTCAGAGAGAGGGAGATCACGGTTGGGACGCACCACAGACCAAGGACCAGCAGTACGAGTGATGAGGAGATCCGTAGGATCATCCAGGAGGAGGAGGCTGCGGCCATCAGGGCAGAGATACCAGAGATGTTCGGGTCTGTCAAGACCATGCTGATTGAGACATTTGATGAGAAGTATGCTGCTCTTTCTAAGGCTTCTATTGCTATAGCACTGCAACTATAGCTGCGACTAGGCCGCAGGATGGTGATGCGTTGCTGTTCCGAGAGTTCAGCAACAAAAAACCACCGGAGTTTGACGGGACCCAGGATCCGATTGCGGCGATGAGGTGGATTTCAGACATAGAGGGGTGTTTCTTTACTTGATCATCTCCAGAGCATTTGAGAGTTCGGTTCGCGCTGAACCAGCTTCGCTTGGGAGCGAAGGATTGGTGGAAGTTTGTGACGGCACACTATACGCCTGCTGAGCTTGCTGCAGTGACCTGGGAGAGGTTCACTGCTATGTGCCGAGATGAGTACATTTCATAGGTGGAGAGGGAGCGTTTGGCCCAGGAGTTTTTGACCCTCAAGAAGGGTACTGAGTCTGTTACGGTGATTACGAGGGTGTTTCATGAGCGGGCGATGTTCTGCCCAGAGCACGTGTCCTCCGAGCAGGCACGTATGATCCGATATATGAGCATTTTGAGGAGGGATATACGAGAGTTCGTGGCGAACTCGACGTACCGGACATTTGCCGAGCTTCAGGTAAATGCCCGGAAGAGGGAGATAGAACTGGAGACCCAGGCTAAGGAGGAGGCTGAGTCTCAGGGGAGGGATCGGCGACCGGTACAGTCTCAGCCGGTAGCCAAGCGGGCCAAGCTCGTTGATTCGAGATCAGGGAACCAGAGGGGCTGCACTTGTGGCAAGTGCGGCAAGACCCACGATGGGGTGTGTAGAGCAAGGTCTTGCTATAAATGTGGCAAGGAGGGGCATATGGCCAAGGATTGCCCCAAGGGGTTTGCAGTATGTTTTCACTGCAACCAGACCAGACACCGGAAGCCATAGTGTCTGCAGCTGCGAGGATCAACACAGGGAGCCTCTCAGGGATCTGCCCCTGCTGCTATCAGAGCTACTTAGAATCGGCCAGTGAAGGCCGAGGCACCGAAGGCACGAGGGAGAGCCTTTCAGTTGACCGCGGAGGAGGTCCGCATAGAGTTCAAAGACTTCATTTTGAGGTAATAGTTCGAACCTCCTTCAGTTTTCGTGTTGATCATTAGAGTTAGGGTTTTCTAACCCCTTTGGAGAGTGATTATGTGGAGCAAATGGTCCCTCTTTGAGTTTGTGCCTTTGATCTGGACTCAAAGAGGTCCAGAGACCTTAACCCTTGGAGCTTTATGGATCAGTTTGGGGGTTATTGGACTTAGGTTGCCATTTTTGGGACTAAATCTCCTTTTGATGCCTTGTTGTTGTTATACAAGCATCAAGTTTCGGACTTTACGTGACATTCATGCTTGGGGAGGCCAGATCTATGGTTTGGGGAAACAGATCTGACCTCAGGAGGTTAGTAGAGATCGTGCATGGCATGAACTCGTCGAGTTATTCTTGAGACTCGGCGAATAGGGTTAGGGTTTCACGTAAATTGCTAAGTGAGTAGACTTGCTGAGTTGGGGGAGGACTCAGTGACTCAGGAGGGGGTTAGAGGACTGGAGTTCTAGGTGGTACTCGCTGAGTTGTTCTTGAGACTCGGCGAATTGAGTCGGGGTGGCCCCGCGATTCATGCCTGGTATCACTCGTCGAGCATAGGGAGGGACTCGGCATGCCAAGCGGAACAAAGAGTTAGAGGACATGTGTGAACTCGCCGAGTCACCAGAGTGCACTCGGCGAGTAGGGTCAAAGTGTGACTGTTGACTTTTATTGACTTTTAGGGTTTGGTCAACAATGGAGTTGTAACATCGTAAATTTTCAAACAAATTTTTCATTTCAAAATAAATTATTTTCATTCAAAACAAGACATAAACATTTCAAGTGTCATGTCAAAATACAAATGATCTGAATCCCAAGATCACAAAACATCTATCAGTGTGTACAGATCACGCCGGCGCCTTCCCACGGTCCTCGGTAGTACCTAAAACACATACATAACAACTGTAAGCATAAATGCTTAGTGAGTTCCCCAAAATACAACTTACGCAGATACGC
Source organism: Lactuca sativa (assembly GCF_002870075.4). NCBI lineage: Eukaryota > Viridiplantae > Streptophyta > Magnoliopsida > Asterales > Asteraceae > Lactuca > Lactuca sativa. The sequence continues at coordinate 180,635,785 of NC_056626.2, read as the reverse complement.
CTTTGCAGGCCCTGACCTTCCGGTCCATGTGTCTCAGGGGACTTCCGTCCCTGCTGGGTAAACCTTCCGGTCCTACCCACGCCAACCATACGGTCCACAACACAACGCCTTCCGGCCCATAACATATTCGCCTTCCGGCCCATAACATAATGCCTTCCGGCCCACATAACATACATAGCACATATAACAATTAACTATCACATATAGCACATATTTCACATATCATATCCGACCTTCCGGTCACACAGTCAAACCCTTCCGGGTACAGTATAGTGAGAAGACTCACCTCGTGAATATCGAAAGCTAGCAAATCCCGAAATCACTCGTGCTCGATCCGCCGAGCTACAATCTCCCTATAACATCATATATCTCTTATTAACACTTTTATCTTCTAAGTTTGACTATTCCTAAGAAGTCAGACATAGATCAACTCTGGTCAACGGTCAACGGTCGACGGTCAATGGTCAACTTGACCGGACTCGGCGAGTGCTAGGGCGACTCGGCGAGTCTAGACGTCCTCACCAATTCTCTAAGATTCACTTTCTACACGTCGAGTATCCCCCTTGACTCGACGAGCTCCTCCTGGAAGAATCGCGGGGCCACCCGACTCAACTCGCCGAGTCTGAAGAACAACTCGGCGAGTCCCAGTTAATCTTCAAGCTACTCGCCGAGTCCATGCCATGCAACCGCTCAAACTGCTTTCTAAGGTCAGATATGCTCCGACCATTCATAGGTCTGGCCTTCCTAGACTGATTCATCACGTAAGGTCCTCATTTCGGTGCTCATAATACACTCCATGACTCATAATTTACATTTTAACCTAATGCATAAGGATTCCAATCCAAAACCTCCATTGATTCCCGAAATGCTCAGGTATGGGACATTCTGGACTTCCAAAGGTCCCAATACAGGGTTCCAATCACTTGGGGGACTAAGGTAACACTCAATCTAGCCACAAAAAGGGTTCAAAAAAACCCTAAATCCATATACACATCAACATAGAAGAATACAACTCGAAATATTACCTGAATAACGTGCTCTCTGTGTCCCCAATCCTCAGAACGTGGCTTCTCATGTTGTTCCCTTAACCAAGCCTCATCTTCCTTGCAAAACAACACTTCCAAAATCAACAATGGTCTTCTACCTTGCTCCAGATGCTCACAATCGAATTAGGGTTTCTCTCAGAGGACTAGGGTGAACAATGATGGCCATAAGGTCCCTCATATACGTCCCAAACCTGAACGGTTAGGGTTTTCGCTAAACAGCGCAGACTCGCCGAGTCCATATCCGGACTCGTCGAGTCCAGTCGCGAACCCGCGACCAGATCCGCGATCCTACTCGGCGAGTCTAGGCTCCAACTCGCCGAGTCCCCTCTTAAAACACCCAAAATCATAAATATAACAATACCTGGAATTCCGGGCTGTTACAACTCTCCCCCACTATGACTAGACTTCGCCCTCGAAGTCTCACTGTGAAAATAGCTTCGGATGCTGCTCCCGCATCTCACGCTCTGGCTCCCAAGTCATTTCCGATCCCTTCCGGTGTTGCCACTGGACCAACACTAGAGGTACCTCCTTGTTCCTCAGAACCTTGATCTTCCGATCCCTGATGGCCACTGGTCTCTCGACATAATTCAGGCTCGCATCCACCTGAATATCCTCTAATGGAACCACTGCCGACTCATCGGCTATACACTTCCTCAATTGCGACACATGAAAAGTGTCGTGGATCTGCCCCAACTCTGCTGGCAACTCCAAACGATAGGTTACCCGGCCTATCCTTGCAATCACACGAAATGGCCCAATATACCGGGGTCCCAACTTGCCCCTCTTCCTGAATCGAATCACTCCTTTCCAAGGAGAGACCTTCAGGAGAACGAAGTCGCCGACTTGAAACTCAAGCTCGGACCGACGTCTGTCTGCATAACTCTTCTGTCGAATCTGGGCGATCAATAACCTCTGTCTAACCTACTGAATCTGCTCTGTCATCTGAAGCATGATCTCTCTACTGCCCATCACTCTCTGTCCCACCTCTCCCCAGCAAATGGGGGTCCGACACATCCTACCATACAACAGCTCAAAGGGTGGCATACCAATGCTCGAATGATGGCTGTTGTTGTAGGAAAACTCTGCCAAGGGTAAATACGCATCCCAGCTACCCCCGAAATCTAACACACACGCTCGAAGCATGTCCTCCAGCGTCTGAATCGTTCGCTCGCTCTGACCGTCTGTCTGGGGATGGTATGCGGTACTAAAATGCAATTTAGTACCTAGCTCCTCATGGAATTTCTTCCAGAATCTGGAAGTGAAGCGCACATCACGGTCTGAAACAATCGAGATCGGCACCCCATGCCGAGATACCACTTCTCTCACATATATCTCCGCCAACTTCTCCGCTGAAGAACTCTCACTGATGGCAAGGAAGTGTGCACTCTTCGTCAACCTATCTACAATCACCCAAATTGCATCGACTCCTCTGGCAGTCCTCGGCAATTTGGTGATGAAATCCATAGTGATCTGTTCCCACTTCCACTCGGGAACCTCCAATGGCTGCAACTTGCCATGCGGTCTCTGGTGCTCGGCCTTAACCCTACGGCAGGTCAAGCACCTCTCAACGAACCATGCGATGTCCCTCTTCATACAGGGCCACCAATACTCTTTCCTCAAATCCAAATACATCTTCGTAGCCCCGGGATGGATCGAGAATTTCGAGCGATGAGCCTCTTCCATCAAAGTAATACGCGTACCACCCACGAACGGTACCCAAATCCGACCCTGAAACGTCATAAGCCCTCGTCCATCCGTAACGAACTCTGAAACCAAACCAACGACCCACTCTCTCTTCTGCATATCTGGTCGCACAGCCTCGGCCTGTGCCCCACGAATAGCATCCAATACTGGAGCTATCACAGTCAATCTCAAACATACACCTCGCAGTGGAGTGCTCTCCGCCCTGCGGCTCAATGCATCGGCTACCACATTAGCCTTGCTTGGGTGGTACAGGATCTCACAATCATAATCCTTGACCACATCCAACCACCTCCTCTGACGCATATTTAGGTTGGGCTGATCCATCAAATACTTCAAGCTCTTATGGTCCGTGTATATCGTACATCGAACCCCATACAAGTAGTGACGCCAAATCTTGAGAGCGAACACTACTGCCCCCAACTCTAAATCATGCGTGGGATATCTCGCCTCATGAGGCTTCAGCTGCCTCGATGCATAAGCTATCACATGACCCCTCTACATCAACACTGCACCCAGCCCCGAAATCGATGCATCGCAATATACTACAAAATCCTCCATCCCTTCCGGGAGAGCTAATACCGGGGCTTCGCACAACCTTTGGCGAAGTGTCTCAAAGGAGGTCTGCTGCTCGGGTCCCCATGAGAATGCAACACCCTTCCGGGTTAATCTGGTGAGCGGCACTGCGATCTTGGAGAAATCCTTAATAAATCTCCGATAATACCCTGCCAACCCAAGGAAGCTCCTGATCTCAGAGGGTGACTTCGGCACCTCCCAACTCATCACCGCCTCAACCTTGGTCGGATCGACCAATATCCCTTCCTGATTAACAACATGTCCTAGGAATTGGACCTCCCGCAACCAGAAGTCACATTTGGAGAACTTTGCATAAAGCTTCTCCGATCTCAATACCTCGAGGACCTCCCTCAAATGCTCCTCATGCTGCTCTCTAGATCTCGAATACACTAGAATATCGTCGATAAATACAATCACTGACCGATCCAACATCGGCCTGCATACCCTGTTCATGAGATCCATGAACACAGCCGGGTCATTGGTGAGCCCGAAAGGCATCACCACAAACTCATAATGCCCATATCGCGTCCTAAACGCTGTCTTCTGGACGTCCTCATCCCGCACTCTCACCTGATGGTACCCTGACCTCAGATCGATCTTGGAAAACCAAGATGCTCCCTGCAACTGATCGAATAAATCATCGATCCTCAGTAACGGGTAACGGTTCTTGACCGTCAACTTGTTCAACTCCCGGTAATCAATGCACATCCGGTGTGAACCATCCTTCTTCTTGACGAACAGAATAGGCGCTCCCCACGGCGAGCTGCTCGGCCGAATGAATCCCTTCCCCAGCAACTCCTGAAGCTGTGAGGACAACTCTTGCATCTCTGGAGGTGCAAGACGATAAGGCACCTTAGCAATAGGCGCGGCCCCCGGAACCAGATCGATACCAAACTCTACTTGCCTCACAGGAGGTACTCCCGGCAGCTCCTCGGGGAAAACATCTGGAAACTCACGCACCACTGGGACCTCCTCAACTGATCTCGGTCTCTCGGAAACCTCCCGCGTATCCATCACATACGCCACAAAACCCTTACAGCCCTGCTGTAGACACTGCCTCGCCCTAGCGGCCAAACAAAAAGCTGATCCCGAACGGGTACCCTCGCCGTACACCGAAAGAACTCCCCCACTAGGGTCTCGTATAGTCACCAGCTAACGCTCACAGTCGATGACGGCGCCGAATCGGCTCAACCAGTCCATGCCCACAATGACACAGACATCACCCATCACAATAGGAATCTGGTCAATCGGAAACTCAACCCCGAAAATCTCTAACACACATCCCCGGAGAACCACCGTGGCACAAATCACTCTCTCGTCAGCTATAGAAACTCTCAGATGCTGACTCAACGACTCACGACTAACGCTGATATGCTAACTAAAAGCTAAAGATACAAAGGACCTACTCGCACCCGAGTCAAATAACACTAAAGCAGGCACAGAGTTCACAAGGAAAGTACCTACGCATATCATAACATAAGCATAACATCTCGACATCAAAATAAATACATGAAATACAGCATACCTGCCACAACATCGGGCGCAGCGCGGACCTCCTCCGCAGTCAGCTGAAAGGCTCTCCCACGAGCCCTCGGGGCCTCGGCCTTCACCGGTCGAGTCGCAGTAGCCCTGGCAGTAGGTGCAGATCCCTGAAGAAGCTGAGGGCACTCGGCCTTCCGATGGCCTGTCTGGTTGCAATGAAAGCAAACCGTAAACCCCTTGGGGAAATCCCTAGCAATGTGCCCCTCCTTGCCACACTTGTAGCAAGCACCAGATCGACATGCCCCATCATGACCCTTGCCGCACTTTTCGCAAGTGCGGCCCTTCGGACCTCCCATCCTCGAATCGGCGGACTTAGTCCGCTTGGCTGCCGGCTGAGACTGAGCCGGCCGTCGGTCCACCCGCTGAGACTCGGCCTCCTCCCTGGCCTAGGTCTCCAACTCAATCTCGCGCTTCCTGGCATTCGCCTGAAGCTCAACAAAGGTATGATAGGTGGAGTTTGACACAAACTCCCGGATATCCCTCCTCAAAACACCCAAGTACCGGCTCATCCGAGCCTGCTCTGTGGACACCAGCTCGGGGCAGAACATCGCCCTCTCATGAAACTTCCGCGTGATCACCGCAATCGAATCAGTACCCTGCTTGAGGGTCAAGAACTCCTGAACCAATCGTTCCCTCTCCACCGGGGGAACATACTCGTCTCTAAACATAGAGGTAAACCCCTCCCATGTCACTGCTGAAATCTCTGCCAAAGTGAAGTTCGCCGTCACGAACTTCCACCAATCCTTCGCTCCCAGACGGAGCTGGTTCAAAGCGAACCGTACCCTCAGATGCTCCGGACATGAACAAGTGTAGAAACACCCCTCAATATCAGCGATCCACCTCATCGTAGCAATCGGATCCTGCGTCCCATCAAACTCAGGTGGCTTCGTGTTGCTGAACTCCCAAAACAGCAACGAGTCACCCCCCTGTGGCCTGGCAGCGGCTACAACTGCGGTAGCTGCAGCGGCTGCAGCCTTAGTCAATGCGGCGTACCGCTCCTCAAAAGTCTCCATCAAGGTGGTCTTAATAGACCCAAACATCTCTGGAATCTCAGCCCGGATCGCTGCAGCCACCTCCTCATGAATCATCTGACGAATCTCCTCGTCACTCACACCGCTCGTACTCGCTCCGTGGCGTGGTCTAACCATGATGTCTCTGAAATACAACATAAAGCTATCAGAGACTCCATCGAGTATAATTGCACTCGATAACGCAACCCTACTCAGTCTCCGATATCCAGGGATTCTTACTTAGGTCTCCCACTGACCCGGTGTCTTCGGTAGTACGGGCCCAATACTACCAACCACACCACATCAGCATTCATCCTAAATCTTCCTCCCCAAACCCCGGATAGTGAGTACTCAACTTCTGATATGCACTATTTATCTGCACGCTATCAAAGCATCTCATATCGGCAAACCTCCCTAGACTAAGGCATTACAAATCAGGCCACTCTAGTCCTATCATGAATACCTAGTCTTCTATCATGCATAACAATTCATATCATATCTTATCTCTTCACATAATATTGTAAGGTATTTTGGGGATCTTTACCGTTCGGGTGCTGACTGATCGTACACACTGCTTCTTTCTTGTTTACCACAAAATCATTTACAAAATTTTATGCCTTTATTTTAAAAGTTTTCCTCAAATCCTCGGTTTGAGTTCAGTTACGCCCGAAGGTGCACCCGAATCCCTCAAACCAAGGCTCTGATACCAATTTGTAACAACGTAAATTTTCAAACAAATTTTTCATTTCAAAATAAATTATTTTCATTCCAAACAAGGCATAAACATTTCAAGTGTCATGTCAAAATACAAATGATCTGAATCCCAAGATCACAAAACATCTATCAGTGTGTACAGATCACGCCGGCGCCTTCCCACGGTCCTCGCTAGTACCTGAAACACATACATAACAACTGTAAGCATAAATGCTTAGTGAGTTCCCCAAAATACAACTTACGCACATACGCCTTTCCAGGCCCTGACCTTCCGGTCCATGTGTCTCAGGGGACTTCCGTCCCTGCTGGGTAAACCTTCCGGTCCTACCCACGCCAACCATACGGTCCACAACACAACGCCTTCCGGCCCATAACATATTCGCCTTCCGGCCCATAACATAATGCCTTCCGGCCCACATAACATACATAGCACATATAACAATTAACTATCACATATAGCACATATTTCACATATCATATCCGACCTTCCGGTCACACAGTCAAACCCTTCCGGGTACAGTATAGTGAGAAGACTCACCTCGTGAATATCGAAAGCTAGCAAATCCCGAAATCACTCGTGCTCGATCCGCCGAGCTACAATCTCCCTATAACATCATATATCTCTTATTAACACTTTTATCTTCTAAGTTTGACTATTCCTAAGAAGTCAGACATAGATCAACTCTGGTCAACGGTCAACGGTCGACGGTCAATGGTCAACTTGACCGGACTCGGCGAGTGCTAGGGCGACTCGGCGAGTCTAGACGTCCTCACCAATTCTCTAAGATTCACTTTCTACACGTCGAGTATCCCCCTTGACTCGACGAGCTCCTCCTGGAAGAATCGCGGGGCCACCCGACTCAACTCGCCGAGTCTGAAGAACAACTCGGCGAGTCCCAGTTAATCTTCAAGCTACTCGCCGAGTCTGTTCATCGGACTCGGCGAGTCCATGCCATGCAACCGCTCAAACTGCTTTCTAAGGTCAGATATGCTTCGACCATTCATAGGTCTGGCCTTCCTAGACTGATTCATCACGTAAGGTCCTTATTTCGGTGCTCATAATACACTCCATGACTCATAATTTACATTTTGACCTAAGGCATAAGGATTCCAATCCAAAACCTCCATTGATTCCCGAAATGCTCAGGTATGGGACATTCTAGACTTCCAAAGGTCCCAATACAGGGTTCCAATCGCTTGGGGGACTAAGGTAACACTCAATCTAGCCACAAAAAGGGTTCAAAAAAACCCTAAAGCCATATACACATCAACATAGAAGAATACAACTCAAAATATTACCTGAATAACGTGCTCTCTGTGTCCCCAATCCTCAGAACGTGGCTTCTCTTGTTGTTCCCTTAACCAAGCCTCCTTTTCCTTGCAAAACAACACTTCCAAAATCAACAATGGTCTTCCACCTTGCTCCAGATGCTCACAATCGAATTAGGGTTTCTCTCAGAGGACTAGGGTGAACAATGACGACCATAAGGTCCCTCATATACGTCCCAAACCTGAACGGTTAGGGATTTCGCTAAACAACGCAGACTCGCCGAGTCCATATCCGGACTCGTCGAGTCCAGTCACGAACCCGCGACCAGATCCGCGATCCTACTCGGCGAGTCTAGGCTCCAACTCGCCGAGTCCCCTCTTAAAACACCCAAAATCATAAATATAACAATACCTGGAATTCCGGGCTGTTACAGGAGTACTTGTGTCAAGATGGGGGTAAAATAGTCTTTTACCCTTCTAAGGGTGTCAATAGCAGGTTGAGTCTAGTCTCGAGGGTTATATTTGTAAGAGTATTTGTTTATGTGAATAGGCGGAGGCTAGGCAATATTTTCCACCGAGTCAGAGATTTACCGAGACGCCTGAGGTGAGTCTTCTCACTATACTTTACCTAGTGTGGTAACGGAGTTATGTGACAAGAGTACTATAGAGTTATATGCCATTGTATTTGCATGTTATTTATGTGTTGTGATTTATTGTGATATGTGATATGCATGATTCAGAGTTACAGAGTTGGGACTTTCGGGTCCATAGAGTTAGGGCCAGAGGGCCCACAGAGAGTTGGGGCTGGAGGGCCCCACTGAGACACATTGACCAGAGGGTCGACAGAGTTACAGCCTCGAGTGGCTATGATGTGTTAGAATGGTATTTTGGGGAACTCACTAAGCTTATGGTTACAGTGTTATGTGTTATGTGTCTCAGGTACTAGTGATGACCACGGGAAGGCGCCGGCTAGATTCGTACACACACATGGGATTTTATGTATTTTGATCTTGGGAGATGTTTTGTGAAACAAAGACATGATACTATGACATTTTATGAATGAATGAGTTTGTAAGAATGTGTTTGAAAATACGAAAAAAAATTGTTTTAATTTTTACGGTGTTACACCTCTATTGGCTCACAAACACCAAGAGCAAGAGGACGAAGAATGAGAAGAGAGGAGGCACCCAAAAACGTGTTGAAACCATAAGGAATCAGTTCACCACCTTTTTTGAGTCTCAAGGGTCCTTTAAATAGTGAGGCTATTAGGGTTATCTAACAAGGAAACCCTAATTTGACTGCTTAGGCCGTAAGCAGCCCATGGACTCCCTCCTTAGAGACCTTCGACGATTTCTAATGGGTTTCCCCGTAGAATTCTTCTACTCCATCCTCTATGGACTCCATTAGCCTAATATTCAACTATCACACAATTGACAGTTCCAGTCCCCTTTATTTAATTAATGTCTTTTAGCCATAAAATTAATTGTTAATTAATTATTGACTAATATTAATTAAACAATATGATTTCTCCTTTGATATATTATTCTCATAATATATTAATAAATCATAATTAATCCTCTCTCTCCATAATCCATCCTATCATGTTGCTTTGGTGAAGGCAACCCAGAAGGACCATGCACCATCAGGTCAAGTACATACCAAAATAGTTATGGACTTAGACACTAATCCAAAAAATCTCCTACTTGGATAAGTCTAATAACTATATTGCGTATGACTTTAGATCCTGATCCGCAATTGTAGCTTTCAAAAGCCGCTGTCAACTCTGATCTTATCAGAAGCGCGTCCTTTAGATAAGGGATCATATATTCCTCCATTATAGATATAATATAGACTGAGACATGGATTTAAATCATTCTCTCTATCTATGTGTTGTTTCCCGATTTCCGATTTATGACGACTGACAACAGACTACAAGTGAACACGTCAACTTAGTCTCGGCTTGGCCAAGCGCTTAGGTGTCATCACTAAATCATCTAGGGGCCCACATATATCGCTTTCATCCCACTTTAGATAGAAGGAACGAATAAACTTTGATCCAATGCTTGCTTGCACTCACTCACCGAATCACACACAACAATTTTTTTATAACACCAAGTTACTGGTGCATTTACATATTATCAATGTGTAACCGACTCGCAAGATACAACTCACACATATCGGTTTTAAGAATATAAGATGTTATCGTCTCACCAATCACTCGTGATAAAATCCATGAAGTGATCCAAGTGAGCGTGGGTTTAATTCAATGCTCAAATCATATTCATAAGAACTCATGAACGTTGCAGCAAACATTTTCTTATGTCTAATACACTTTAGACAATCCACACACCAATTCACGACGGTTTTCATTCATACCTACTTCCAACATATGAACAACTGTGGACCGTTCAAATAATTTGATTATTCTAAAATAATTTAATTATTCAGGAAGTCAAAACTTGCAAAGTGAAACACAAGAATAATACTACTCCCATATGGCCCCAAACTCTGGGTATAAATAAAACATTTTATTTAATCACCATAGTGATTACTCATTATTTGTTGTTTCGGGTAATCAACTTCTTACTTGAATTATAACAACAATTGTCCCATGCTCTTAACTTGCACACTATCTTTACCTATAGTCCTTACTTTGTGAAATAGTATAATTGAATAACATTTTCAATCACACTTATTTCACAATATCTAATCCATTAGTGTAAGAATACAAAATTCTTGCCACTACTAGAATATACTAGATTCTAACATTTTATGCAACAGTCCTTTTCGTAATATCATGGCACAAAAGTCACCAAGACTCGGCCAATGAAATTACAAAAATACTCTAATGGAGATTGTTACAAGGCAATTCCATAGTCATGAAGTCTCATATTCAAAGTGCATTCCTTTGAACATCTTTCTTGCATAAAAGTTACTAATCTAGACATTAATTCTCAATATGCAACTCCCAATATGGAAATGTTTCCATATTTTCCATATGAAAAATCATTCTAAATAGAATCTTATCTATTCATAATAATGTCAATGTGGTCCATTCATGACTATACTTTCAACTGTCCATAAGCGACCAATCCTTGGCGAACCTTAGATTGTCCTTGGCAGTTGTTTAATTATTTTAGTCAAAACCGATTCTATTTCCTTTTTCCCTCTAAATGCCCCAGACATTTGGAAAATTTTAGAACGGTCGAATACTATGGCATATGCAATCAATACTATACCCGAAGCGTATGCGATGCAATTCATAATAAAAACATGATACTTTACTAGTTTCTTACTATAATATCGTCATAATATTTCTATTTGTCGTGTTCTCAAAAATTCGAACTATGAAGAGGGATGTCGTAATCATAATCGTATATTGAGAATGAAAATAATAAATATACACTTGACTACATATGTTAACATTCCACAATCTAAGCCTTTAGATTTGAAATGAAGAATAATATTCTCTCCCTTAATTATAGCAAAACAACTTTTCAACCCTTATGACTTTGCAAAGTATAACTCTTGTTTTCTATAATTAATATTGCTAACTTGCAACCTACCATAATTATCATGTTCCCACTATCATGATGATTATTATCATATAAGCATAATACTTATGCTCCCACTAGCTTTGACATGTATTCAGAAAATAGTTGAACTTCCAGAAAACATTGCCTATTGAATTTCTGAAGTTCATATTTCTAATACCAGATGCTCTGATAAGCCTTTATCTAAGCTTCTTAAACTTATACACCTGTGCCTTAGATAGCTCATATATGTGTCTAAACAATTCAGAACTTATATCAATAAGTTCGAAATGTTAGACTAATTTCCAAATCTCACAATTTGAACTATGGAAAGGGATGCCGTAACCATAATCGAATTTGAGAATTCAATTTTCACAATTGCTATATTCTTAAAATCTCTCTTAGTGAAAGGATTTCCTCACAGTCATTTTCATGAAGGATGGAATCTTATGACACTTAGATTTTATGGTGTATGTGTTCCTATCCATGTGAATTTTCCAAAACCAAGTTCGCAACAAATTCAAACTCATATGGACTAAACTTTCTTAATCTTGATTTCTTGCCTTATGGTAACACGAGTGCCCACCATGTCTCCCAAGTAGTTTAACAACTTATCCTTACATATCAATGTACTTTCCATCGATCAAGGTGCTTTGTCTTTATGCATTCAAATGAGAACTCATAGAACTCACATACATAATTAACTCAATTGGAATGGCATAGAAACAAAATAATGTCAACACGATAGGCTACAAACCTCAATTCGTGTGCTAGTGATGATCGATAAGGTTTATTCTTGATTAGTTCTTGAAACCTTTTTCAAGATCATTAAAACTCCCACTAACCTCTTGACATACATGATTCTCTTTTCAGGAAACTTTCCTAGACAAAAGAAATATTCAAGAGTTAGTGTAGCTCTTATCAAGACAAAAAACTTCACATAATTGGTCCTAGTTGGTCTTTGTCATATCCAAGACAACACAACTTACCAATTTCGAATGTGCAAAAATAAGAAAACCTTTCCATATTCCACATTTGTTGAGTGTTATAAACCTTCTTAAGACTTGTCACTCAATTCACAATCTTGGAGTATAACTCTAAGACTTGATATTGGGACGAAGTATGATTGACTTCTTGATTTTAACCATTTCCACAATTCTCGATTCCTCTTCTTAGACATACAAATGCACTAAGACTCACTTAGAGGATCAATTGAGATATGGTTCTTAATCATTAAGACTTATCATAAAACACAATAAAAGATACTCTCCCTTCTTCTTAGAATGGAGAAACTTTTATCTTTCTGCCTTCTTGATTCTTGTTATTCGTTCTGCTATTCATTGAAACTCTTTCAATCAACTCAGAATTACACTTAATCTTATAAGTATAATCATATTTACTAAACTTTAGTAAATCATGACAAATATCTTTGTCACTCTTGTGGTGGACTTGATCAACACACAACCTAGTGTGCTCGATCTCCTAGTCGTTCACTTGACACTTTGTCAAAGAATTAGTCTAATTTCCAAAATATGGAGTCTCTCATTCATCACGCAACCAAGTTGTATGATTCCAAGTTTCTGTCTAATTGAAACTTAGGCGATGAGAAAATCTCCCTATTTGGTAAATTCTCGACATTTCCACAAATAACCTAATTAAGAATCAAATTCATCATTGCTAATAATAGAAACCTTCAAACATCAATTTCTCATACACGCCATTGCAAGGATAAATAAATAATCTAAAATCAAAATTTATTTTATTGCGGAAAAATTTGTCCTTACAATGCAATTCAATTGAAAACTATGTTAATACATATTTCTTAGCAATCTATTCTAACTCCAAGTAGTAGCTCAAGAATCTAATCTTCAAGGAATGCGATCGAAATCCATTTCTTCACGATTAGATTCAGCTCACTTCTTCCCTTAAGCTTCCTCTCTTTTCTTCGATCCTATAAAACATCAAAATGTAATCTTATCACATCATGTATTAAGAATCATATATTAGGAACTTAAAATAGTTAGTTAATGGATTTTACCTGAAGTAGAGTCATACGTCTTGACTCTCCCATCTCTTAGATCTCTCAGGTAAATAGGTCAACTTCGTCTCCAATGCCCCTTCTCTTGGCAATAAAAGCAATTGGACTCCTTTGGCACAACACATCGGACAATCATAGACTTAGTTCTTTCTGGACTTCTGATTTGCTTGACCAACTAGCACGCCAAATCATTGCTGATTCAGCAGCTATAAGCAAATAGGTGAGATTCATGAGGGTCACATCGTGATCCATCATATAGTACTCTCTAACGAACTCACTACATGATTCAGTAAGCGACTGAAGAACCCAATCAATAGCCAACTCACCTGAAATCTCAACACCCAACATCCTTATCCTATCAATGTGTGACTTCATCTCTAAGACGTGTGCACACACAAGTTTCCCATCTTCATGTTTACTTGCCAAAAGGGCTTGAGTGATCTTGAACTTTTCAAGCCTTCGTACTTGTGGGTTGGGGAGAATAATTGGAGGAGGTGGAGGTAGTGAAGCATGATCTCTTGTTCCTTGCTCATATCATGGAATATCATCTTCATGTGGAAAGCTTGTTTCACGGGACATGGGAAGACCATGATTGTCAGAACCAGACATCTACAAAACGGGAGAAAATTCAAGTTAAGTTGATTAGAATTCTTGATGTAACACTCAAATGAAACATCAAGCTAGGATCCAATATTCTAAAACCTTAAAGAAGGATGCCGTAATCTAGTTGTAGAATATTTGAAGGTAGGTAAATGACGATTTACCAATTTCCACCATAAAAAACGAAAAAGAGATTAGGTTTTAAATGAATTGAAAAACTCCTAGATCCTTTGAGATTCATTGAACTTTTCAATGGCATGTTTAAATCTCGATATGCCCCTCGATTTGTGACTGGGATGTTGAGGATCCCAAAACAGGGTGTGAATAACCATGCAAACTTACATGGTGCCCCCAATGTTACAGTCACCTATTCGATGTGCCGGTTAACCACACATGCTGCACCGACCTATGACAAACATTGAGTCACCCTTTGCTACCTTTTCTTAATACCATTTAGTGTGCCGGTTAACCACACACGCTCCATTAACATCTTTGCAAGGGTACAAAGTGTAATTTCATGGAATTGCATCAAATTCACTTTTGCCTAAAGTAACTAAGATTAGGAATGTTGTATAAAACAGTTAGTTACTTTATACTTCATTATACTTTTAATGGAAAGGATTTTCCCTATCCTACCCGTTCGGCTAACGACCCTCCACCAATCAAGGAAGCGGTGGGTGAGAGTGGACACACATTAAACGGCCATTTTATAGGTCATAACCTTATACCCCCCTTATAGACCAGCTTCGTGAATGAGGCCTACTAACGGTAAGACCAGCAGTTTAAGTTATATATACATGATATTAGACTTTTAATGTTATATAGTATCAGGTGTATTTTACACTTTTAAAATACTAGGTGGTTTAATTTAATAAATTACACTTTTAATTTGATAAAATATAAACCATATCACTATGGATTTATTAACTTTCTTTTAATTATACACTTAATTAATTTAATAAAACCATAAGGGTGTAATTTGAAATTTTTCAAAACTTAGGGTTTTAGAATTTAACATTTTAAAAAGTTAAACCTTTTAATTAAAATATAAATTCCAAAACTTGAGGGCAAGTTTTGAAACATTTCAAATCATTAGGGTTTAGAATTTAAATATTTCAAAATCAAACCTTTTAATCAAAAATTTAAATTCCAAAACTTGAGAGCAAGTTTTGAAACCTTTCAAAACTATCTAGATCAAAAAAACAAATAAGGCAATTAAACAATTAATTGGTGATTATCTAGTTTTGACCTAATCCAATTTCATTCAAGATAACTGACCAAATAATTCAAATAATTTAACATTTATCAAATAAGGTAACAATTATCTAATTAGATGACAAAAGTCTTTTATTTTGAGAAGGATAATCATAAGGAATCAATAAAAATCGTATTTTATTAATTTGAAACAATTATGGCAATTATCTTAAGCCAAAATAGGCAGAAATCCTGAAAATCCTCCTGTCTGATAGCTAAACTTGTCGAGTCCACTTTGGAACTCGTCGAGTTCATCCAACTCGTCGAGTTCAACAGGCAGAAAGCATAAAAATCGGTTTAAAGCTTGAACAAATAAACAAGGCATCAATACAATAGAAACCAATCAAGGCTCTGACACCACTGATGGGTTTTGGCCATAAGAACATCCTATGTGCTCATGAAAACCCTAATGCTTGGATCTAGGTTTCTCTATTGTACATGCAATTCATCCAAGACTTTAAACCCTAGATCTAGCATGTGATAATCAATATTAACATAAGAATGGAGCTTTAGATCTTACCTTGATTGTTATGTAGCAATAACAATCTCAAATCCTCCTTGTAATGCTTTTAGAAAGCTTAGAGTCACAAGTGTCACTCCTCTAATGGCTCACAAACACCAAGAGCAAGAGGATGAAGAATAAGAAGAGAGGAGGCACCCAAAAACATGTTGAAACCCTAAGGAATCAGTTCACCACCTTTTTTGAGTCTCAAGGGTCCTTTATATAGTGAGGCTATTAGGGTTATCTAACAAGGAAACCCCAATTTGACTGCTTAGGCCCTAAGCAGCCCATGGACTCCCTCCTTAGAGACGTTGGACGATTTCTAATGGGTTTCCCCATAGAATTCGTCTACTCCATCCTATATGGAGTCCAATAGCCTAATATTCAACTATCACACAATTGACAGTTCTGGTCCCCTTTATTTAATAAATGTCATTTAGCCAAATAATTAATTCTTAATTAATTATTGACTAATATTAATTAAACAATATGATTTTCCTTTAATATATTATTCTCATTATATATTAATAAATCATAATTAATCCTCTCTCTCCATAATTCATCCTATCAAGTTGCTTTGGTGAAGGCAACCCAAAAGGACCATAAACCATCGGGTCAAGTACATACCAAAATAGTTATGGAATTAGACACTAATCCAACAAATGTTGCTGCTTCAGCTACCGTGGCTGTTGCCGCTATGGGGATTCGAGGGGAGAGATCATTTCAATATCGGGACTTTGACAATACAAAGCCCCACAGTTTTATGGGGTTAACGACCCGATTGTGGCGATGACATGGTTGTCTGATGTGGAGATTTGTTTTTTCACTTGTTCTTGTTGGATGACCAGAAGGTTATGTGCACCCTCAACCTTCTCCGGTTAGGGGTGAAAGATTGCTGGAGATTGGTGACTGGTTCTTACACTCCTGAGTATAGGGCTGCTGGTACTTGGGAGCATTTCCTAAAGATGTTCCATTTGAGATATGTTTCGTTGGTAGATAGGGAGAGATTGGCTCAGGAGTACCTATATGTGAGATAGTTGGTTGAGACAGTGACAAAGATCACAAATATGTTTATAGAGAGGGTTTTATTCTATCCCGAGTTCGCTTCTTTAGAGTAGGCGCAGATGATGCTGTACTTGAGTATGCTCAAGACCGACATCCGACAGTTCATGTCCACCCGTTATTATGGTACCCTCATCGAGCTTCGAGATGCCACGAGGAAGCCATAGACCGAGATGGAGCTTCAGACGAGGGAGCAATGATAGGCTCTCATTCAGGTATAGCCGGCAGCGAAGCGATTCAAGTCCGGTGATTCACGTTATGGGGGATAGACATGCCGTACTTATCGCAAGTAAGCAAGGTCCATGAGGGTTTTTGTCAGTCTTCTTCTACTGGATGCCACAACTGTGGCATAGAGGGGCTCTTCACGAGGGATTATCACCAGGGGGCACCGGTCTCGAGCACCAGGATTTGTTATCACTGTGATCACGTTGGCCATGTGAAGGTCAACTATCCCTTGCTTGCTGGAACACCGGTGCAAGCTCCTGCACTGATTACTTTTAGGATCACAGATTGATGCCAAGGTAGGGCGGAGCCCCCGAGGGCTCGGGGTCGTGCTTTCTAGCTCACTATAAGGGAGGCTAGGGCTTTGTCAGACGTCATTACTAGTATATTCTCATTTACAACTTTGTCAATTATTTTATGGTATGTGTATGTTTACGATTCTGCTAGGTACCCTCTTAGTGAAATTCTTTTCTGCTCTTGTGCTTTTTGACTCGGGTGCAAGTCGATCTCTTGTATCTTAGTCTTCTAGCAGGAGTTTTGATTTGATTCTTGGAGAGTTGGAGTGTCCGTTGTGGGTTTCCATCGCCAACGAACATAAAGTTTCTGCATCGAACATTTATCGGTGTTGTATCTTGGAGATTTTTGGGGTGTCTTACCCAATTGATCCAATCCTTATTCCCGTGGGGGATGTATACATGATTGTAGAGATGGATTGGCTGAGTAGGTTTGGTGCAATGATTGACTGTGAGAGGCAGCGGGTAGTAGTTTGAACCTCAAATAGAGGAGAACTTGTTATTTGTGGAGAGGGTACCAAGATAGGATTAGCCTTTTTCTCTACTACTAGGGCTCGTCGATATTGATAGCATGGGTGTATGGGTTATCTTGTGTATATGGTTGACACTTGGGTCAGGAAAGAGGTTTTTGTTTTGGATGTTCCTATAGTTAGAGAGTTCCCTGATGTGTTTCAGGAGGAATTACCCGGAGTGCCTCCTAAGAGGCATGTGGAGTTTAGGATTGATTTGGTCCCGATGCAGCCCCGATTGCTACGGAGTCGTACCATTTGGCACCACCAAAGATGCAGGAGTTGTTCTCTCAGCTTTAGGAATTGTTGGGGAAGCAGTTTATTAGACCGAGAAGTCTGTCGTGTTGAGCACTGATCTTGTTCGTGAAGAAGAAGGATTGGTCTCAACCTATGTTTATTAATTAGCAAGAGTTAAACAACTTGTCGGTTAAGAACCATTATCCACTTCCACGGATTGATGACCTCTTCGATCAGCAACATGGTGCATCTTGGTTTTCCAAGATCGATTTGAGGTCAGGGTATCATCGATTTATGGTCATTACGAGTTTGTGGAGATGGTGTTTGGGCTCACTAATGCGCTGACAACATTCATGGATTTGATGAATAGAATGTGCGGGCTAATGATTGATCCTTCACTCATTGTTTTCATTGATGATATCCTGGTCTATTCCAAGACCAGGTAGCAACATGAGGAACACCTTTGAGATCTTCTGGGAGTTTTGAGGCGGGAACGACTATATGCCAAGTTCTCTAAGTGTGAGTTTTGGTTATGGGAAGTCTAGTTCTTGGGACACCTCATTAAATAGAACAGTTTTTTTCTCAACCCGGCCAAGAACGAGGTGGTTATCTAGTGGGAGATTCAGAAGTCTCCCATGGAGATTAGGAATTTTTTGGGATTAGCCAGGTATTATTGTAGATTTATTTAGGATATATCTAAGATTGATGTACCCTTCACTCGTTTGATGAGGAATTGTGTGGATTTTTGTTGGGGCCCTTAGCAGCAGGCTGCATTCGAGACTCTGAGGCGTAAGATATGTGAGGCCCCAATGTTGACCCTCCGTGAGGGTTTTGAGGGTTTTATGTTATTTTGTGATGCGTGCATCACCGACCTAGGGGCAGTTCTTACACAACATGGGAGGGTTGTTTCTTATTCTTCTCGGCAGATGAAGCCGCATGATGGCCAATATCAGACTCATTATTTAGAGTTGGGAGTAGTGGTGTTTTCTCTCAAGATACGACAACATTATTTTTTTGGGGTCCAATGTACTATCTACACGGATCACAATAGTTTGAGATATTTCATGGATCAGCTAAATCTAAACATGAGATTGCATAGGTGGATTGACATGGTCAAGGATTATGACTGCGAGATTCTATACCACTAAGGAAAGGAAAATGTGGTCGCTGATGCTTTGAGCAATAAGTCGGCTAGTTCCTTAGTAGGGAGTTTATGTATGATGATTTTGATTGTTTCGCCACTTCTGGATTTTATTATGGAGAAGCAGGCCGAGGGGTTCAAGAAGGAGCATTGGAAACAGGAGAGGATCAAGGCCGAGATTGACAGGTTTTCCACTGACAATAGTGGATTTTTGACTCGGTGTGGTTGGGTTTGGGTATCGGATTTTAGTGGGATTAGACAAACTGTGTTGGGGGAGGCACACAAGTCCAAATTTTCAATACACCCTAGAGCCACCAAGATGTACCAAGATTTAGGACTTAGCTACCGGTGTTCGCGTATGAAGAAGGAGATAACTTGGCATGCTGAGAGGAGCTTGACCTGTGAGATGATCAAGGCCAAGCACCAGAGGGCGCATGGCAAGCTTCAACCTTTGCAGGTTCCCATATGGAAATGGGAGCAGATCATAATGGACTTTATCACAAAGTTACCTTGAACAACTTTGGGGTTTGATGAGATTTGGGTGATAGTGGACTATCTAAACAAGAGTGCCCACGTCTTAGCTATATGTGAGAGCTCATTGAACAAGAAATTAACCGTTGTTTATGTGCACGAGATTTTCAAATTGAGATGGTGTTCCGGTTTCCATTGCATCAGATCGGGATGTTTGATTTGTTGGATTTGGTGTCTAAGCCCATAACTATAATTGGTATATACTTGAATTGATAGAAGCACAATCCTTTTGGGTTGCCTTCACTCTTGCAACTTGACAGGATGACTTTTGGAGAGAAGTTGAATTTATTATTTGGATTAATAAATTGATATACATGATTTATTAATATATTATAAGAATCATATATTAATTAGAAATCATGTTATTTAATTAATATTTAATCAGAAATTGATTTTGGGATTAATGGAATTAATTAAAAGTATAGGGGTTGTTTTGCAATTAATTGATAGTTGTGAAATAGGGATCTTGGACTCCTTAGATAGGAGTGGACGAAAATTCTAGGGAGGCCCTATAAGTTTTCGTCCAAGGCTTCTTGATGAAGATTCCATGGGATGCTTAGGTCTTAAGTAGGAAATTAGGGTTTCCACCTGCAAACCCTAGCTTTAGGACTAAGCAACTTCAAGTATAAAAGGAGCCTAGACCTTGGGATTTTTTGGCCACTTGCTTTTAACCCTAGCGTAGCTGAAACTTTGGTGTTATCTCCTCCTCTCACATCTCATCCTCTTGCAAAAATTGTTTGTAAGCCATTAGGGTGTAACATTTGAGGCACTTGCTTTTAAGAGTTCAAGATCTACAAGGATTAATTGTTATTACTACATAACAATTGAGGTATGTATCCAAACCCTATTATTAAGTTAATTTCGATTATCATAGATGCATATTAGGGTTTCTCTTTTGTATTCAAGTTTTCATGTTCAACTAGTGAAAACCTAGATCCAAAATTTATAGGGTTGCATGAACACATAACCTTTTTAGTTATGCTAAAAAAACGCATTAGTGGTATTAGAGCCTAGGATGTTTTTTCAGTTGAATATGATGCAATTGTGAATTGTTCAAAGGGAAAGGGAACATAATCGCCCATCTGTTCATAGAACTCGACGATTTCATATTGGAACTCGACGAGTTGAGATGTCAGATCCCATATTTTCGGATTTTACAAATCTTTCATCGATTGATTAGGATGATTACCTTAAATTTGTTTTAATGGTTTAAAAATGGAAAATTTAATCAGTAATCTTGTATCCTCGTCATGAATCCATGATTGGGTTAAATTTTTGATAAAGATAAAATTAATTTGAAATTTAATTATTAAAAATTTAACCTAATATTTTTGAAATTTTTTAAAAATAAACCCTTTGATTTTATAAATTAAAATTTAATTAAATAGTTTAATTTTGAAATCTTAAAATTTAGAACCCTAATATTTTAAAAGTTTAAAATACACCCTTACATATATAGTAAAATTAAAAGTTAATATATATATCTATATCTATATATATATATATATATATATATATATATATATATATATATATATATATATATATATATATATTGGGTTTTGAACATTCTAACACTGCTATGGTGTACATGAAACCCTAAATACCTTTGATCTATGTTTTCTCTATTATACATGCAAATATCAGTTTTCCAAGGTATTGTTCTAACTAGCATAATATAAAGTACATATAATATAAAAACTAGTAGAATTACATACCTCTTTGTTGGTGCTTGATTCCATGGAGCTCAAGAGCCTAGTGCCCCAAATGTGACACCTCAAATGGTTCACACAACACCATGAACATTTGGAATAACTATAAAAGAAGATATGAGTTCATAGAAATTGGCGAGGATGTTTACATCAGTCACCCAGAGGGTTTTGTGGATGCTAAATACCCAATAGAGTGTGTAAACTTGAGAAATCAATCTATGGATTGAAACAAGCTTCTTGCAGATGGAATCTTTGCTTTGATGAGAAGGTCAAAGAGTTTGGTTTCTCTAGGAGTGAAGATGAATCTTGTGTATATGTCAAAGCTAGTGGGAGTATAATCACCTTCCTGGTACTATATGTTGATGACATACTACTTATAGGAAATGGCATTCCAACTTTGCAGGAAGTTAAGTCCTAGCTTGGAAAGTGTTTCGCTATGAAGGATCTGGGATAGGCTGCCTTTATTCTGGGAATAAGGATTTTTTCGGAATAGGAGTAGAAGAATAATTGGACTTAGTCAAAACACATATTTGGATGAGGTGCTAAAGCGTTTTAGCATGGAGAACTCAAAGAAAGGAGAGTTACCTATCTACAGTAATACTTAGAGTCCGAGTACCGATGTAGAGATAGAAGAGATGTGTCGGGTTCCATATGCTTCTTCCGTTGGCTCGATCATGTATCCTATGGCATGTACTTGCCTTGACGTGGTGTTTTCTTTGAGCTTGGTTAGTCGATATCATGGAAATACGGGTAAAGCTCATTGGATAGCGGTGAAGAACATTCTTAAATATCTATGAAGGATGAAGGATTGGGTCCTTGTGCTTGGCGGTAGTGATGGCTTAAAAGTTACAGGGTATAGTGATGCAAGCTTTCAGACCGACAAAGACAACTTCCATTCTCAGTCAGGCTGGGTGTTTACCCTCAATGGAGGAGCAATAACTTGGAAAAGTTCCAAGCAAGAGACCATAGTTGATTCAACATGTGATTCAGAGTATATAGTTGCGAGCAATGAATGGACTTGGGAACCCAAGGCAGAGATGCAGGAGCATTACCCTGAGTTGTTCCAACAACGGACTTCGAGGACGAAGTTTGATTCAAGTGGGGAAGAATTACACCCCAAACCGAAACGACGGAAACGTTCAAGGGGTGAAGGACGTCATGTACAGTATCACAACAATTGTATAATAGTAATCAAAGAAGACACAACCATTACATTGATAAAGTATAATTTTTACATCTTGTTCATAACATAGTTTGTATGACATCAAAAGTGTATAACAAAAGTATAAAAGACGCGACTCTATAAAGCTCCGTCTTCTGAAAATCCTGTGCGTGTACCTGTCTACTTGTTCCCTGAGAACACTAGTGATTTTGAAAGTGTATCAACATTTATGTTGGTGAGTTCATAAGTATGTTTTTGTGATGGAAAGCTTGTTCTTGTTCTTTAAAAATGCCATATTGTACTTCCAGAAAATCCAATATCTTCGTTAGTAATGAAATGTAATCTTATGTCTTAAGACCAAAGTGTATATTTGTAAGTATACTATGAAATAGGATGTTGTAGTCTTATTAATAAAGAAAACTATATCATGAATGTTCTTGAAATTGTATGTTGTACTTGGGTACTCTGTGCTGAAATAGTAGCATATCGTAGTAGTTTTTGTATGAAAACTTTCTTATATGAGTGCCTGGAATCCCCCATGTGTGGTCTAAAATAGTGTATTGTAGTTTCATTATTTAAAATAAAACCTTTGAAATAGTGTTAATCCCGTAAACAAATGGTTTAGTTGATACTATTGTGAGTTTCATATAACCATGCTATAATGACTAGTAGCATCTACGATGTTCTTCATACGTCAGAATGTTATGACATTTGTCACCCCAGGCCTATCGGCCTAACTGTAGCTAGCAACTCAGGTGCGGGATTTTCAGTCCCATATAGATCTATACACAGATTCATGCTCTCCCTCTAGGAGATTATGGTTATAATTTATAGGACTTGAACCTGTACCCATATGGATACAATGAAGTAGTGCCTCACAATCCTATATTAACTAGTTTACGTGTAATGTTGCGATGTTTCTTGTACTTGAAATTGTATGTATTACCATGTAGTAGTGTAGTTTGTAATATAAAATAATTATACTTAAATTATTATTTTAGTAGTGTATCCTTGAATTAGTGAAATAGAGTGGTGTCCCATAAACTATACCTATTATAGTTTATATACTCTTTTCTGTATAGTGTTCTTGAGCTTGTAAAAATAGTGTAGTGGTTTTCTAACTATACCAATTATAGTTTATATGTATGTTGTTATATAATTTGTTGAACTTACCAAAATAGCATAGCGATTCACAAACTATGCCTATTATAGTTTAAACATATGCCCTGTAATGAACTGAAGCATTTGCAATTTAAAAATGTGCATAAGGTAGTAATAGAAGATTTGTATAACATACCTTTTTGCTTGGGATGTTACAAAAAGGTAAACAATTGTAAATGGTTTGAAACGGTTTGTAAATGTTAGAATATTAACACAAGACTCCTTGTGTTTTACTTGTGTTCTCCCCTAAAAACTTTGAAAATATTGAAAACATAGGGGTATGAACTCACCTCTAGTGTGTGTTCGAGTCTGGATAGTGAAACTGCAGAGATGATCCTCGAGCTAGCATACGTGAAAATAATGGTATCCTAATAATATTTAAAAACGCAATCGCATTTAAATTAGCTAAATAACTGATTAAAGTGTTAGAAAACACTTAGTTTATGTAAGGAATACTTATAAAAATTACAGAGAAATATTTGGAGTGTTGATAGGTGTTTTCAATCTAGCCTTCACCGAACTCCCTTGATTTCGGTCTTAAAACCTCAACCGAGAACCAAGTTCACAGTCCTAAAGGGTTCTCGGTCTGAGTGAGTTCTTGGTCTAAGTGGTTTTCAGTTAGCTTGAAGATTTAAAGATTGTTCTTAGTGTTCTTGGCGAAAATTATGAACATTTGAAGGATTTTGCTTGAATATTTGAAGGTCCTTGGATGATACTTGAGAGCAAAATGAGTGTGTCTGTGGCTGGAAAAGTTATCCAAGTGTGAGACCTGGTTGCTCGAGGTGCAGTTTTTTGGGGCACCTTGTCAACCAGAAGGGTATTCTGGTTGATCCGACCAAGCTAGAGGTCGTGATGCAGTGGAAAGTTTTGAGGTCTCCAACTGAGATTCAGAGTTTTCTTGGACTAGCAGGTTATTACCGGAGATTCATCCAAGATTTCTCCAAGAATGATGTTCCTTTGAACCGATTGACCAAGAATTTGGTGACATTCCGATGGGGGCCTGCGCAGCAGGCAGTTTTCGAGATTCTCAAACAGCGGTTATGCGAGGCACTGATTTTGACTTTTCCGTAGGGTGTCGATGAATTCGAGGTTTATTTTGACGCTTCGATCACAGGAATGGGTGCGATATTGATGTAGCGGGGTCACGTGATAGCTTACGCTTTGAGGGAGTTGAAGCCTCACGAGGATAACTATCTCGCGCATGATTTAGAGCTGGGGGCTATGGTTTTCGCCCTCAATATTTGGTGGAATTACCTCCATGGGGTCCGTTGTACCATTTACATGGACCACAAGAGTTTGAGGTACCTCATGGATAATCCGAATCTGAACATGAGGCAGCGTCTGTGGATAAATGTGGTGAAAGACTACGATTGTGAGATCCTTTACCACCCTGGCAAGGCCAATATGGTGGCCGATGCCCTGAGCCGCAAGGAAGTGGCGGCCCTGATTCGAGACATATGTCTGAGGATGACAATGGTTACGCCGTTGCTAGACTAGATCTGGGAGGCGTAGGTCGAGTGTATGAAGGAGGAGCGCCAAAGGTGTAAGCGGATCATAGGATAGGTGGCCTCATTTGATTATGAAAATTGTGGGTTGTTTAC
Organism: Lactuca sativa; assembly: GCF_002870075.4. Lineage (NCBI taxonomy): Eukaryota > Viridiplantae > Streptophyta > Magnoliopsida > Asterales > Asteraceae > Lactuca > Lactuca sativa. The sequence continues at coordinate 180,610,369 of NC_056626.2, read as the reverse complement.
CTTGCATGGGAGGGTTTGGGTTCCGTACTAGGGTGGAGTATGACAGGTTCTGATGGATGAGGCCCACAAGCGAAGATGTATCAAGATCTTCTCCCTGATTACTGGTGGCCCTGCATGAAACGGGATGTGGCATGGTATGTGGAGCGGTACTTGACCTACAGGAAGGTCAAGGTCGAGCACTAGCGACCTCACGGTAAGATGCAACCGTTAGATATTCCCGTGTAGAAATCGGATGATATCACTATGGACTTCATCAATAAGCTTCCTAGGACCGCACGTGGAGTAGATTCGATATGGGTCATCGTGGATCAGTTGACCAAAAGTGCTCATTTTATCCCGATCCAATAGAGTATATCAACTAAGAAGCTGGCCGAGATCTACTGCGCGAGATAGTGGTACATCATGGAGTGCCTGACTTGGTGGTGTCATACCGAGATGTTCGTTTCATTTCTCAATTTTGGAATCAGTTTCACGATGAGATGGGTACTCGTCTCCACTTCAGCACCGCTTTCCACCCTTATATAGATGGACAAACTGAGAGGACGATACAGACTCTCGAGGACATGTTTCGTGCATGTGATTTAGATTTCAGTGGGAGTAGGGATACGTATCTACCGTTAGCGAAATTTTTGTATAACAGTTAGCAGGCCAGCATAGACCAACCTCCCTTCAAGATGCTCTACGGGAGGAAGTGTAGGACCCCAATTTATTGGGGCGAGAGACTCACGGGGAGTATTGAAGTAGTACTGAAGATTACTGAGAGGATCTAGCAGTTCCGACGCTGTCTCCAGACTGCTCAGAGTCGGCAAAAGAGTTATGCCGACAAGCGACATTCAGACTTGGAGTTTTAGGTGGGCAGCATGGTCCTCCTGAAGGTGTCACCTTGGAAAGGTGTCATCTGGTTCAATAAGTGGGCAAAGTTGGGCTCTAGATACATCAGTCTGTTCAGGGTGTTGGCTTTGGTGGGCCGGGTTACTTACCGTTTGGATCTTCCAGCAGAGCTCAGCCTGATCCACAACACTTTCCATGTTTCTCAGTTACTGTTGTATCCCTAAACCGGAACAGCGGAAACATTCAGGGGCAGAGGACGTCATGTATAGTATCACAACAATTGTATAATAGTAATCAAAGCAAAAACAACCATTGTATAGATAATATAGGGTTTACATTGTATTCATATCATAGTATATTTGATTGCAAAAGTATGCAGCAAAAACTAAGACGTGACACTACTATGCTCCGTCTTCTTGAAACCTGTGAGGGTACCTGTCCACTAATTTCCTGAGAATACAAGTGGTTTGAAAAAGTGTCAACATTTAAGTTGGTGATTTCATAAGCATTTGATATATACAATTATGTTCTTTGTTCCTTGAAAACGTAGGTGTGTTCATCCAGAAAATCCTATCTTTTATGTTGTAAATGTATCGTAGTCTTCATACCTTAAGACCAAAATGTATAAGTTTCTTATGTTTATAATATATAATTCAAAGTTCTAATTCATGTAAATGTTATGACGCATACTGTTTCCCCATCCCCACAGTGATCACTTAGAGTAAACAAGTTATATGTAATCAAGATCGAACGGACAGTCAAATGAGTGACTCTGCTCTAAATCCACAACCAAACAAGAAACATGAAATAAGGCGGAAACACGCATTCTAATGCGTAAATGATTTTAATTAGATGTAACCCTAACGTATACACTAACTCATCATAGAATAAACATTAATAGTCCTTTCTGAAATGTAAGTTGCACTGTACTAGGAAAATAGTTTATTGTAGTTGTACTAGTTTGTAATCCCTTTAAACGTATGTTTCTAGAAATGCATCCCATGTTGTACTATGAAATCGTGTAATGTAGTTTTATAATTATATAAAACTATTTGAAAGTATGTTTGCTCTGCAACCCCAATATAAAGTTAATATTCAAATGAAACTGTCTGAAAATATATTACTCTGTAATGTGTCGTTATTTTCTCCATGTGAGTTCTTATAACCATACTGTAACCTAAGATGGCCTGATCGCGACGTTCTTTAGGTGTCAGAATGTTAACGACATTTGTCACCCCAGGCCTGCCGACCTAACTGTAGCTAACCGTTTAGGTGCGGGATTGTCAGTCCCGTATAGATCTATACATAAATATCTGGCTTTCCCTACAAGAGACTCTGGTTATAAGTCAAGACATTCGCAGGAACTTAAATAAGTACTTGAAGGAGTCTCACAAATTGTTTCAATGAGTTTACGAGTAATAAAATAAATACCCATTTAGTAACTGAAATGTAATACCCTTTTTGTAAATGAAAATGTAACCTTGTATTAGATAAATTGTATGTGTGTTTCATAAACTAACCTATTATAGTTGATATGTTTGTTCTTGTATTGTTTTCTGCCTTAGTAAAATATTATGTAAGTTTACCAAACTATACCTATTATACTTTATATGTTTGTTCTGTATGTAATGAAAACCTTTGTAATATAACATTTTATATAACCAGTATTGAAATAATTTAGAAATATAGTCTTTTGCTCAACATGTTACAAAAGGGTTAAAGTTTTATTTAAATAAGTTTTATACTCATATATATATATATATATATATATATATATATATATATATATATATATATATATATATATATATAAAATTTAGATTGAAAAGGCAGTCGGACAAGTGGTTCTTCCTTAAGCCAAAAACCAAACAAGAAACAGGAGTTAAGGTGGAAACACCATTCCTAAGCTTGTTAAATCATCATCATCATCATTATTATATATATATATATATATATATATATATATATATATATATATATATATATATATATATATATATATATATATATATAGTGAAAAACAAAAGTTGAAATAATTGAAGTAGTATGAAATAGTTTAAAATAGTTTGAATCAATTGAAATAGTTTAAATGTTAACACAATATTTCTTGTGTTTTACATGTATTCCCCTAAAAACATTGAAAAATAGTGAAAACGTAGGGTCTGATCTCACCTCGAGTTTGTGCTTGTTTGGATACGAAGTGATTGAAAATGATCCTCGAGTTAGAGTACGTGAAAATAGCCGTATCCTAATAATATTTATACACGATATTGTATTTAAATTAATGAAATAATTTCAACTGTTAGACAACACTAAATTATGTAAGAAATGCTTACAAAAATAATTCTTAGAACTGTTTGGAGTGTTCTTGGTAAAAGCTTGAAGATTTGAAGGTGGTTATGAATGTTCTTGATGAAAATATGAAGATTTGAAGGAATTTGGATAAAGTCACTTTAGGATATGATGATTTCGTATGATAGTTGAGAGGACTTTGGATGAGTTTTGAGAGCAAAATGAGGGTGTATTCGGTTTGGAAAGTATGAAATGAATTGAGTTTGCGGCAAAACACTTATATATAGGAGGGGTTTTCGGCCTTAATGGGCCTTGGCATTGTGTTTTCAGTCCTACAAGGCCGAAATCTCTTTGATTTCGGTATTAAGTTATTTCCCCATGGAGATTTCTGTGATGGCTTCCATAAAGCATGAGCTTTCGGTTCTTAATCAAATGGAAAAAGTGTTTTCGGTCATGCTTTCCCAAAAGCACGTGATTTCGGTTTTGGTTAGGGATTAGATTCCCTAAACTGAAAACTCCAATGTATATAAGATATTTTAAAGTTTAGACTTTAAACTTTTGATTTATGTTGATATATACTAACCTAAATTAGCTTAGGTTCCAATGCATACTTAGTTATTAGCTTATAAACATGCCCCTAAGGCTACAGATAATACAATGCTAGAAGTTTGCAATGTGGTTTCACTTAGACCTTTCTGGTTCCAAAATTTTCCAGTTGTGACAGTTACAGAAGTGCTTAGTGGATGACTCAACGGTTATGCCCCTCAAGGATATTCAAGTTGATGATAGCCTGAATTACATCAAGAAACCGGTTGCTATTCTCGACAAGAAAATGAAGGAGCTGAGGAACAAGAGGGTTGAGCTAGTAAAGGTGCAGTGGCAGCACCGCAAGGGCTCGGAGTGGACTTCAGAGCCCGAGGAGGAAATGAGGGAGCACTACCCAAAGTTGTTTCCCGACACAGCAGACTTCAAGGACGAAGTCTAAGACAAATGGGGGAGAATTGTAACTTCTGATTGTTGGTACGCATGAAATAACAATTTACTCATTTTTATAAAGCAACTCAACGAGTTGGTAGCCCCAAACTCGTCGAGTAAAGACTAGTAGGGGAGAATTGTAACGCCTGATTCTTGGTATGCATTAAATAACAATTTACTCATTTTTACAAGTAGAGGAGAATTGTAACGCCTGATTCCTAGTACGCAATAAATAACAATTTACTCATTTTTATAAAGCAACTCGATGAGTTGGTAGCCCCAACCTTGTCGAGTAGAGACTAGTAGGGGACGTGGGTTTTAAGCAATCTACTTGACAGTTCAGAGCCTCAACTCAGTGAGTAGGTCTGCTAGAATGAAACCCTAATTTCAGTGTTTTGCACCCTATTTAAGCATCTCAATCTCCACTTGCTGGCCTCTTTTCTAGCCTCCAAGTCCTAAACCCTAATCTACGAAACCCTAGTACCTTGTATGAGCTTGTGAGTTGTTTTGAGTGAAGATTGTGTGTTTTGAAGTTTGTTGAAGAAGGAGGATCTTGGAGATTCGGAAGAAAGCTAGTAGATCCAAAAACAACATCTCATCCTCTTCATTTTCTGGTCAGCAAGTCTCAACCTTGCTTAGTAGCTTGTTATATCTCCTTCTTAACATTTTATCGGATTTTTGGTCCAAGAAGTACAATCTTTGGGACATAGACATACGAATTGGGTATACGTTCAGATCTATGACCTTCAAGGGCTCACATGGCATAAAGGTGCAAACTTTATGGCTATGGAAGCCCCATGCTAGCTATAAGTTGCCATTTTAGCCTTTTAAACTTCAAAAGACCATGCATGGGAAGAATGTTAGGAACTTTACGTGTTCATGGAGTGCTTAGAGTCTGGATCTCAATGAATAGGCCTTAGCTGGAGTATGGATGGCTTGTAACCAAGATCAAGGTCCTAAAGGGTTAGGGTTTGGGCGAAACCCATGAAGAAGGGCTATTAATGGGTAAAGTTGGAAACTTTACCCTTAAAAGGACGTTTTTAGTGTGCTTGAGGAATAAGAAGCTGAGATTTGAAAAGTAGGGGCTTAATCCTTTAAGAACTCCCAAGCCGAATTAAGAACTCTTCGAGTCCATAAAGGAACTCGACGAGTTGAGTTGTTTTGTCCCAATTCTATAACAGATAGAGCTCGACGAGTCAGGGGGATGACTCGGCGAGTTGGATCGCGATTTAGGATTTCTGAGTTATAGAACTCAGCGAGTTGAGTCAACCCAGAATGTTGACTTGACTAGAATGTTGACTTTGACCAAGGTTAATGTAGTCATTTTACCCTAAGAAAGACTTTGGATATTGATCAACTGTAATTGTGATGATGTAGCTGGGGAGTCGTGGAAGCAACCGATATAGATCCCTTATCGAGAGATTCAGCAATCAGCTTTGTGAGGGGAGTTTTCTTCCAGTAGGAATGGGTCTAAGGCACCATATGTCAGACTTAGGTCCAATGCTGGTGCTAGCCCGATGTATGTTATATGTTTATGGACTTCGGTCCGATTCCGGGGCAAACCTGAGGAGTGTTTGTATGCTTGAAGTCTTCGTGATTCTTGCATGTTTCTGGTTATATGTTCCGGGCTTCGGTCCGATGTCGGGGCAAGCTCTACGAATGTCTATATGTTTATTTTATGTGTTTAAGTTATATGCTTGTTGATATGTTATGTATATCGGGCTTCAGTCTGATGTTGGGTGGTGCCCGATGCCCGGCGAGGCCTGATGCTGGATTCGTCCGATGTCAAGCGGGGCCTGATGTAGCGGGCAAGGCCCAATGTATGTTATTATGTGATTATGTGTATGGTATGTGGTAGTTTGGGGAGTGTCACTAAGCTTCGCACTTACAGTTTTCAGTTTTGGTTTCAGGTATTTCCGCTAGTAAGGGGAAAGCTCGGGATGACTACATGACACACACCACATCTTTAGCCTGGTAGGATTCACTCTGATGTTTTGACATTTGATTTTGTTATATTGACAGATGTTATGATATTTTTGAGATACACGATTTATGAATTTTTGATACTTATGGGTTTTATTAATGAATTAAAACGAAATTTTTGGACTGTATTGTAACATCCAGATTTTTAGGGATATGATTGTTCATGTTAAACTTGAGATTGAAGGAGAGACTCGACGAGTTAAGGGTCCAACTCATCGATTTGAGTCGTGTTTCTACAGTGGTTTAAAGAGTGGACTCGACGAGTCAGGAGAGGGACTCGTCGAGTAGGTGCTGGGGAGAGAAACCGTAACTTCTGGGGTTTGGGTCCTATTTAAAGGCACTTAAGGCCTCCTATTGCGGCTACCTTTCAGAAGAGAGAACCCTAAACGAGTCTTGAGTTCTTTGGGCAAGAGAGAGAGAGGCATTTTAATCTTCTTGGTGGATGGTTTGGAAGGAAGAAGGAGGTTTCAAGCTAAAGCGGCCAGAGGAGGTTGTAGATCCGTGATTTACGACCTAGGAGCATCAGTTGGAGGTATCAATTTAGACCCCTTTTCTTCCCTAATTGAGTAGATCTTTATTTTGAGGATTAGGGCTTGTATTATCTCCTTGGTGGGGTTTTGAATGCATCAGACCCTTCTTGTGAGCTGGTAGCATAGATCTGGACCTTGTAAGGTCCAAAAAGTCAGAAAGTAGAAAGCCAATGTTGTGCAACCAGAGGGTTTTGAGGTTAGGAAGCTTTAATGGAGTCTAAATGGCATATTGAGCGAAATATGCCATGCCTGGACATCAAGATCGGACCTTTACATGACTTTTGGGTAGTAGGAGGTTAAATCTATGAGTTTGAGTTACAGATCTGACCTCAGGTGGCTGAATGAGAAATTTGTTGGAGCCAACTTGCTGAGTCCATGGGATGACTTGACGAGTCGTATCAGGTATGACCGAGTTGCCTTAACCCAGTGGTGGCTCACCGAGTTGTTAGTCAACTCGGAGAGCTGACTGAGTCCTAGGAAGAATTCAGATGATACGAGGGGACTCGACGAGTCGCAAGGGTGCACTCGACGAGTTGGGTCAAATGTGGACTGTTGACTTGAGTTTGACTTCTATTGACATTAGGGTTTTGGTTAACATAAGTAATAGAGACCTTGGAGGGGTAAAATGGTCTTTTACTGACTTTAAGAGTTAGAAAGAGAATGAATTGCCTTCGATTTTATAAGTCGTGAAAATAGTATTAATATGAGATATTCATCCTTTGTGTTAGGAGGAGGACAGTTCGAGATCCGAGCACGAGGTTATTTGCTCACCTGCTAGCCGAGGTGAGTCTTCTCACTATACATTACCTAGACTGGTATCTATGTGCAGACAGGAGGATCTTACGTGTTGTGTGCTTGATTGAGATTATGTGCTTTGTGAGTTATGTATGTTATGTGATATTAGACCAGACCAGAGAGTCCAACGACTTACGAGGCCAGAGGGTCCGCAACCAGACCAGACCGGAGGGTCCAACGAGCTATACCAGACTGGAGGGTCCAACGAGCTACGGGACTGGAGGGTCCCGCTAAGACACATTGACCAGAGGGTCTTACCGAGTTATAGCCTCAAGTGGTTTATGTTTTATATGTGGTATTTTGGGGAACTAACTAAGCTTCGTTCTTATATTGTTATGTGTTACGTGTTTCAGGTTTTCTCAGGGTCATGGGAGGGCACCGACTTGATTGTACACACATCGGAGACAGAGTTAAATTGAGAGGATCCTTGAGTTTTGAAAGATACAGTTTTGGATATGAGATGTAATGATTTGAAATTATGACATTTTAGGATTTTATAATTGTGGTAAATCCGTTTTTAAATTGAAAAAATTAGTTTGCAAATTTACGGTGTTACAAGTTGGTATTAGAGCCTTGGTTTGAGGGATTCGGTTACACCTTCGGGCATGACTCAAACTAAGGATTTGAGAAAAGTTTTCAAAAGAAACAATTTTTCCAAAGCGAGTAAAAGATTTCAAGAGAAAGCGGAAAAGAGCAGTGTGTACAATCAGCCAACGCCCAAACGGTGATTTCCTAAAATATCCTTACGTTATGTGTATGAGATATTATGCATGCTAGAGTAGGCTAGGTATTCATATTTAGGACTAGAATGGCCTGATTTGTGATGCCTTAGCCTAGGAGTTGCTGCTTTCTGTGATGCGCTTTCAAGTATGTGCTGAGTGAGAGCATCCAACAGGAATCCTTTAGAAAGGGATTTGAGTAGAGGAGTAATCTAGGAGAGATACCTAGATGAGCATTGTGGAGTCTATTGAGAGAGTAGTTAGATACCCGCGATGGGTAGAGTTGTAGAGTTCGGTGATATCTTTTGAGCATCAGTTGAGCAAGTGGACTTATCACCTAGAGTGGGTTTTACGTGTCTATTCGATGTCCGAATGCTGCTTGCTTCATGCTTTGTGGAATTCCAGATGATGGGAGTCAGCTACCAAGTGAATGTGACGACATTTAGGAGGTAGACGACTGGAATCATAAGGGGTTTCTCAGCAGCTGATGGCATAAAAGTGTGAGAACCTAGGAAGATCCTAGGACGTGGCCTTAGTCAGACGAGTATGATGACAGAGTAGGGAATTTTTGCTGGTAAGCGAGCACGCGTGTTAGGATTGGCGATTCAAAAGGTTGAGCAGCTACTTAGGGAATCTGGGATGGTCCGTGTAGAGCGTATGGGTAGATGTGGCAGGTAGTATGGGCCCGTACTACCGAAAGTCGGGGACCCATACCTTATTCAGGGAGTATTCCGGAGGATCTAAGTAGCAGATCGAGAGGTGGTGTCATGGTTCGAGTACCGTGATAAGTAGCAGATCAGGAAGTGGTGTCATGGTTCGAGTACCATGATAAGTAGCAGATCAAGAGGTGGTGTCATGGTTCAAGTATCATGATAAGTAGCGGATCGAGAGGTGGCGTCATGGTTCGAGTACCATGATTTGTAGCAGGTTGAAAGGTGATGTCACGGTTCAAGTACCATGATTTAAGGCAGATTGAGAAGAGAGAACATGGTTTGAGTACCATGAGATTAAGAGGAGATAACATGGTATGGGTACCATGATTTATAGTAGATCGAGAGGTGGCCACATGGTTTGAGTACCGTGACACATGGCGATTAGTGCTTCTAGTTTTACCGGCTATTCTATGGTGATTGTCTAAACCGAGAACAGATGTGAAAGAGTATGGGGCCAGAAGGCCATGATGAACAAGTTTATTGAAGAATCCCTTGAGAGGGAAATCGAATTAGCTCCGAGGGATTGTTGGTGAGATGCCAGTTGGAGTCGCAAGACTCAGGGATTAATAGGGATGGTGCATTATGGAAGAATACGGTCTGGGCTGTGCGACTGGCCGATAGGAGAGATGTCACATCTGTGACCTGAGTGGTGCAAGTTCCGTTTCCTGTGGGAGACGTAAGAGCTAGTGAGATTTCGGTTTCTGAGATTGGGAGTAAGCCTATGGGATTGCATTGATAGTGATCTTCAATTAGAGTATATGGCAGTAGGTCTGCCGCGAGGTAAAGAAATAGCTTGAAAAGGTCGGCAGTGGGGACTTAGATGGTCAAGGACCAGGTTGCACCCTACTTGAGTATAGTAGGTCATGTGTTAGCTACAACGTCAGTCGATCAAGAGGAGAATATCAGGACAGTGGCTCTTATTATCTTTGATGAGTATCGAGAGTGGTAATGTGGGTTCTACTCTTATCATAAGTGCCATGATGGAGCGTTGGTTGAGGAGTCGAGGATAAGAAGGATGATAGTTCTTTATTTCCAGACTAAGAGGTAGGGTTGATACTGGATAGTTGGAAGGTCCAGTGATGGAATGGTGTGAGATTCTGAATGACTAGAGGCACTCATGATCGGAAGTTATGAGGATTTCATTTGCGATTCAGGGTATTAGGAGTTACTCGATCTCGTTCGGAGAGATCATCGAGCGTTGCATAGCACCTTCCAAGAATACGTGCGATGTTACTAGTGGAAACAGTCTATGGGATAGACTGTTGGTGCGCCAATTAGTGATGGTTCAAACCCTAAGTGGGGGAGAACCGGGTATTTTGTTGAAGAGATCAGAGATTTGTTCGTGAATGGCTAAAGATCTTGACATAGAGACCTACGGTGCGGATTCATGTGTCGAGGGTTATTGGTGATCGAGGCTAGGTGCAAAGCGAGATAACGCATGTGGTATGTGTCTAATAAAGGATGAGTGAGGTTGAAGATTCATTGTGGCTTGTGCTCTCCGGGGTTAACATATGTCGAGTTCGAGTGTGATCGGGTCGTTGGATTGCGGATGCAATAGCTGAGATTTGCCAGTGAATGTGTAGATTGTAATCTATACCCCAGGGAGGGCAGCAGTTGATTCATCAACCAATCTGAGGGACTATATGAGTAGTTCCATATGAGTAGTGACCAGTAGAGGGGGAGTTTCGGGTTCTTGACAACATGCTCTGATCCATTGGCGATGCCTTGATGTTTCAAATTGGGAGATGGAATACTCGGAGGTTTCAAGTGGTGCGAGAGAAAGATCGGTTGAGAGATTCTGAAAGAGTAATGTGGTATCCAAGCATGGGGCCTCAAGTATGCGATCAGTGAATTGGGCATAACATCGGGAGATTCTGTGTTGGTGTACAAAGGAATCCGGTTATGATGTCCTTATTTCTAGATTATTTTGAATTCTGAGTTGAGAGTTGGCAAGTGGTGTAGCAAGTATTTATGGTTCCGGTGGGAGCACTTCGGATAATTAGTGATTAAACGAGATTATTTAAGAAAGAGGGTTGCAATGAGAAAAGGAGTTTGCCATGTCAGTTGTCGTCCGGAGTAGTGACGCTTACTTTTGGATGGGTATGTGAGCACCTACATATGTTGGGTCGTGGAGCATAGGTTAACAGATGCTGTGTAGCGTCAACTTGAGATTGAGATCGTGGGTGGTAAGAGAAAGTGATGCAAGGTTGCAGGGAGTTGCAGCATCCATGAGTTAGCAAAGGGTTTCGTGATACTACTCGGAGTTGTAGTATTCACCATCCAGTCATTAGGAGGTTGTGGTGATGCTGCTGGGAGCAGTAGTACTCACTAGTCAGTGACAGGTTGTTGTGATGCTGCGGGGAGCCGAAGTACTCACTAGTCAGTGAGAGGTTGTTGTGATGCTGCGAGGAGCCGTAATACGCAATAGCCAGCGAGAGGGTGTTGTGATGAGTACTCTCTGGTCAGAGTAAGACGCAGATGAGTTTTAGGCTTGGGTAGCACTAATAATTGAGTTTTTGGGGGCCTGGTGGTCGAACCAGGGGTGAGACTGGGGTCTCCATGTTTTTCGGGAATTGTTATACTTTGATTGGCGTTGTGGTTGTCGCAACCCAAGGGAATTGGAGAAGTGGTATATGTATGGGTTATGGATCATGGGTGATGAGTGGAGTGCTTCATTGGGACGAGTGGTTCCAACTATGGGTCGGACCAAACTCTCGAGGTTGAGTTTGGCTCTGGTGGTGCGTTGGGTAAGCGAGATGAGATTCTGGATTCCGAGGTGGATTCCATGATGGGGGAAATTGTTTATCATCTGATGTCTTAGACCGGTGTAGGTCAGTACTCGGGTACGGGAGGTACCGCGAGATGCATGGAACTAATAGCAGTAGACGATAGTGGTCGAGGTTGAGTTGATCTTCAGTTGGGAGTGTAGCATTCGCGTGGGGTAAGGCAAACTTCGTGACTTGTGTGTCACAATGGGCCGATGTAGTGAAAGTGAGAAGGAAACCATTGAAACGGTGGGGATAATGCAATGGATGACCTTGGAGGTCCAACTGTTGGGTCGAAGTCAGACCTGGCACTCAGTGTTAAAAAAGGGGTATGAGGAATGGAGCTGAGGCTTATGATTTTAGATGTCTGAGGACATTTCTGAGCGAGCACGATTATTCTCTTGTGTCTGAGAGCAGAGTGTTGAGAATTCATTGTTCCGATGGGTTCCGATCATAGTTTAGTGGATGAGCCCTGGTGGGACGTGAACCATCCCGTTTCTTGGGGGCGTGATTCAGATCGTTACTATGTTTGGTATGAGTGATCGGTAGCAGATTGTTGGATTATGTCTGGAGAGAATCAGAAGGGTTGGTTTTCTTCCCGGATTTGGAACCCCTGTTTGGATTCAGGTGTCCAGAGAGGGTAATAGTTGTGTGGTATGAGGTCCTATTGATGGCGCAAGATCTGTATGAAGAGGAGCGATTTCGAGGGTAAAATCTAAGTTAAGTGGGGGAGAATTGTAACATCTGGATTTTTAGGGATATGATTGTGTATTTTAAACTTGAGATTGAAGGGGATGCTCGAGGAGTTGAGGGTCCAACTCGCCGAGACGAGTCGTGTTTCTACAGCGGTTTAATGAGTGGACTCGATGAGTCAGGGGAAGGACTCGCCGAGTAGGTGCTGGGGAGAGAAACCGTAACTTCTGGGGTTTGGGACCTATTTAAAGGCACTTAAGGCCTCCTATTGTGGCTACCTTTCAGAAGAGAGAACCCTAAACGAGTCTTGAGTTCTTTGGGCAAGAGAGAGAGCCATTTTAATCTTCTTGGTGGATGGTTTGCAAGGAAGAAGGAGGTTTCAAGCTAAAGCGGCCAGAGGAGGTTGTAGATCCGCGATTTACAACCTAGGAGCATCAGTTGGAGGTATCAATTTAGACCCCTTTTCTTCCCTAATTGAGTAGATCTTTATTTTGAGGATTAGGGCTTGTATTATCTCCTTGGTGGGGTTTTGAATGCATCAAACCCTTCTTGTGAGCTGGTAGCATAGATCTGGACCTTGTAAGGTCCAGAAAGTCAGAAAGTAGAAAGCCAATGTTGTGCAACCAGGGGGTTTTGAGGTTAGGAAACTTTAATGGAGTCTAAATGGCATATTGAGCGAAATATGCCATGCCTAGACATCAAGATCGGACCTTTACATGACTTTTGGGTAGTAGGAGGTTAAATCTATGAGTTTGAGTTACAGATCTGACCTTAGGTGGCTGAATGAGAAATTTGTTGGAGCCAACTTGCCGAGTCCATGGGATGACTCGACGAGTCGTAGCGGGTTTGACCGAGTTGCCTTAACCCAGTGGTGGCTCACCGAGTTGTTAGTCAACTCGGAGAGCTGACTGAGTCCTAGGAAGAATTCAGATGATACGAGGGGACTCGGTGAGTCGCAAGGGTGCACTCGACGAGTTGGGTCAAATGTGGACTGTTGACTTGAGTTTGACTTCTGTTGACTTTGGGGATTTGGTCAACATAAGTAATATAGACCTTGGAGGGGTAAAATTGTCTTTTACCGACTTTAAGAGTTAGAAAGAGAAAGAACCGCCTTCGATTATCTGAGTGGTGAAAAGAGTATTAATAAGAGATATCTGTACTTCGTGTGAGGAGGAGGCTAGTTCAAGATCCGAGCGCGAGGTTATTTGCTCACCTGCTAGCCGAGGTGAGTGTTCTCACTATACATTACCTAGAGTGGTATCTATTACGTGTTATGTGCTTGCTTGAGGTTATGTGGTTTGTTAGTTATGTATGCTATGTGATATTAGACCAGACCAGAGGGTCCAACAACTTACGAGGCCAGAGGGTCCTCAACCAGACCGGACCGGAGGGTCTAACAAGCTAGACCGGACCAGAGGGTCCAACGAGCTACGAGACTGGAGGGTCCCGCTGAGACACATTGACCAGAGGGTCTTACCGAGTTATAGCCGCGAGTGGCTTATGTATTGTATGTGGTATTTTGGGGAACTCACTAAGCTTCGTGCTTACAATGTTATGTGTTATGTGTCTCAGGTTTTCTCAGGATCGCGGGAGGCCACTGGCTTGATTGTACACACATCGGAGATAGAGTTAAATTGAGAAGATCCTGGAGTTTTGATATATACTGTTTTGGATATGAGATGTAATGATTTGAAATTGTGACATTTTGTGATTTTATAATAGTGATAAATGCGTTTTTAAATTGAAAATTTTGGTTTGAAAATTTACGGTGTTACATGTATTTTTCGGATGTTCCATTATCTATGTGATTCTCATTGGCGGATTCTATGTCCTACCGGTTAGCGAAAGTTTTTCGGTACTACGAATTCATATCCGTCGCTTTCCCGAATCTGTTAACCAGTCCCTTATATGAAACGACTTTTTGTGCACGTAATTTGAGCATATTCGTTAAATTTACTCATATATGTAAAGGCATATTTAAATATATTTTCAATATAGTGCAATAATACATTGTTGTCCTATTACATTTATTCGTCTTTCCTAATTCCGAACGGCAGTCGGTGACGTATTTTCTTCAGTTGTCACACGTTTTATTTCTCTTTTTTCAAACTTTAATGTTGACGAGATTCTTTCAAGTGGGTCTCTAGTGAAGGATGACAAACTGTCTTCTTCACTTTTCAATAGGGTAGTGACGAATGCCATTGGTTCTGATTCAAAGAAAAGAAAGCTTCCCTAGAGTTCAATCGAAGATGTTTTTCTTGGATTATCCCCAGTGGAAGTCAAGAACAAATTGATAACTCTTATGCAACAAGTAAGGAAATTGTTAGTTACAAAAATACATATGCATTGACATTTGTTAAATAATTTATTGCTTCTTTGTCTTCATACATCTGATCTTATTATAAAGGGTATCGAGGACATCAAAAGGGAACTTGATGCTTCGACGACGCAAATGGAATAGATCCTGGATGTGAAGGGATGAGAAATAGAGAAAGAGGAACAAGATTTGTTGTTAAAGGAGAAGGAACTCACGGAGAAGGATAACGAGGTTAAGTAGTTGAGAGAGAAGAACAAGGAGCTTGAAGGGAGGATCGAAATGATCACCAGGGAGGCTAACACTTTTACCATCAAGGTGGGTTAAAAGAAAGAGTGAAGATGTATAATGATGTCAAAGAGAGAAATATAGCATCATGGGATATTGAGGCTTGGATAAAAGCTTTGAATAAGATAACGAATGATGAAGAAGACATGAGTTCAAACGTGGAGAGAATTAGTGAGAGTAAAGGGGTTGGGAGAGTTGGCGAGAGCAAAAATAATGATGAAAACAAAGAATAGATATTTTTTCGCATGAGGGGATTTATTTGTAATGGTTTTTTTAAATTTTGATTAATGGATTTTCATATTTTCTGTCTTATTTTCGTTATACCGTAAGATTTTATGTACGGGAAATAATTTTTTAGCTAAGACTAATGAATGGGTTTTCATGTTTTCATAATTGTATACGAAAATATGTTGAAGTTTACAAATGTATCTCTTACGAGTTATTCAAAAATATGAATATACAAATAACTAATATGTCAAAGATAATTTCTTGGTAAAAATAAAATAATGGATCCATATAAGTTTAATAATTGAATTTTGAACCCCAACATTGAGAAACCAGAGAAAATATTTCTTGGAGTGAAATACAAAACATTAATAATCAAGATTGGCTCTTTTTTATTAAAGATCCTAAGTTAAAAGTATGTGGTAAGAGGTTTTGTGTTTGAATACGTAGAGTAGTTTAAAATAGATTTGTTTGAGAAGATATATATTGATAAAAAATATTTCTGGTAAATAATTTTGATGCAACATGAAAAATTTGAGTGTAAGGTTAAAAATGTAGCATGATATACAAAGGAGGGTTTAGGAGTAAAATGTAATCTTAGAACTGAAGAGTGTTATGAGGATTGTGTACCTTATGTCTGATATCTTACAATGAAATCTTGGGATAATATCTTGGATAAAGAACACTTTGTTTGATATCTTGGGATGCCCCCATTGTTTTAAATCTTTGATTTATATCTTAGATATGAATGTCTCTTTCTTAGTGAACATGACCATGTTGTCACCAACTGATAACATAGAAATGCTACAACTATTGGGAGAATCTTGTCGGAGGATTGTTCCCTTGGCATTTTCCACATCCTTGGGATATTCCCTTGTCTTAAGTTTAACATGTTAATGTTAAATGTGTAGGTATAATTTCGTGACTTTATGACACACACATGTAATTCCATTTAATTTTTATTATGTTCTAGCAAATAGTTAGTAATATCAAGGTTGTTGGTTACTAAAGCATAAGTCGATCCCCTTATCCTTTGACTATCTCTAGAAATCGTGCATCCAAGCGAGGTGATTAAACCTAATCTCGTAGAATGATGTCAGTCTTTAAACCTTAGAATGTATCTTGGATACCTTGGATCTTAGGATGGGTGATCAACTCTAAAAATCTTCGTCAAGAGCTTCGGTGTATGCAAAACAAATATATTGGGTAAAGAGTGGATGTTATCTTGGCTAACACCCCTCTGATGCTTAAGTTAGTATCAAGAAAAAGAAGCTATAATTGATAATTGAAATTAGAAAGTAATACGTACGTGAATATCTTAGAGCAAAATTTTGAGTTTGGGTAAAATAGGTCTTAATATGTATAACATTGCAAGATCTTCGTAACACTTAACCATCTAGGGTAGATAACCTAAATGCACCTTTTCCAGCTTCTAAATCTATCAGGTATCGACCTTCCCATTTTGTTGCAAGTTTCCTTGCATTATGTTCAAATATATTTTTGAAACATTTCCTAAGGACAAGATCTCTTACTTGGAATCTACTGATTCTGATATTTTTTATTGTAAGATTTGGCAAGTATTTGTGGATACAGTTCTATCCAGATTTTGGCAAGATCCCTAAGCTCATCCGTTGTGTCGTGATCTTCAGCTAGGATCTTTTCATTTTTTTCTTGGTCGCGAAATCTTGTCCCAGTTGTGAGGATTATAACTTCTTGGAGAATCACAAGCTCAATTCCAAATAGCAAAGAATATGGTGTTTGTCCGATGGAATATTAGGTCATGGTCCTATTTACCCAAAGAGCTAAGGGTAATTCTTCAGCCCATCTTCCTTTTCTTTTTCGGTGAATCTTTTCTCTAGGTTATTGATTATGATCTTGTTTCTCGACTAGTCTTGACCATTTTCTTGAGGATGAGTAGGTGTAGAAGTGATCATCTTGATTCCCCAACTTATATAAAAGTTTTGTGTTCTATTATACATAAATTGAGATTCGTTATCACATAATTTCAGATGGAATTCCAAACATGGTAAAGATGTTAGACTTGATGAAGGATATCACTTCTTTTTTTCTAACATGGATATAGGCTTCAACTTCTATCCACTTGGATAAGTAATCAATCATTACCAACAAGAAAACTGTACTACCTAGTGCTATAGGAAGTCTTCCAACTATATCCATGCCCTACCTTTTGAATGGCCATGCATGGAGATATAACTAGATATAGAGCGTTAGTTGATTGGTGCATGATATTGATATGTCTTTGGCATGCGTCAATTTTTTTTATCATACTCCATCACATCTTTCTTCATTATTGACGAATAGTATCCTGTCCTCAATATCTTTGAGAATAGTGCCCTGCCCCTAGTATGTTTGTTGCATTCTCCTTCATGAATTTGTTTGAGGATGTAATGGGTTTCATTATCACTAAGACATGTAAGATAGGGACCTGTTGCAGATTTTATAAAGAAGACATTTGAAACTATATTTAACCTAGAAGCATTGATTCTGAACGTCCTTGAGCATTTCTCATTTTCAGGAATGTATCCATCTTGGAAAAACTGAAATATAGGTTGGATCTAAGATTCTTTGGGACTGAGATCCTGGGTCCAAGATCTGAGATAGGTGCCACCTCTTCTTGGATGTCTTCTATCGCCAGTGTAATGACATGAGATATAGGCATTTTGTGTCTGGATGGGTCATGAATGTTGAACCAAGATTGGCTAGTGCATCTGCTTGAGTGTTCCCTAGGTACTTGTCTGATGTCAAAATAAAGAAACTTGGATGCCAAGTTTTTTACTATCTTCAAGTATAGAGCTAATTTTTCTTTTTTCACTGCATACTTTCCATGAAATTGGTTAGTAAATAACAACGAAGCTACATTTAGCTGAAGATTTTTTATCCCAAGATCTTGAGCGCTTTATAAACCTAATATTAGTGCATCATATTCTTCCTCATTATTGGTTACATGGAAATCACAAATTTCCCTTATGGAGATTTAAGTACGACTCCAAAAACTTATCCATTACAATTAGAAGCTCCATCTGTAAAGAGAATCCATTTCTTTGCTTCCTCTAATTCTTGAAATTACTGAATTTATTTTTTCACATTAGGTTCAAGATTCGGACTTATATCAGCCACAAAGTCTGCTTACGCCTATGATTTTATCGTAGATCTTGGCTCATATAATAATTTGTATGTACTTAATTGTACATACCACTTATCCATTCACCCAAACATCTTAGGTTTTCTCATCACATTCTTGATTGGATATTTAGTTTTTACACAAATAGGGTGACTTCTGAAATAATGGGGTAGTTTACTTGAAGAACAAACAAGAAATAAGATTAGTTTTTCAAGATGTTAAAACCTAGTTTCCACATCTAAGAAACTCTTAGTTACATAATACACAGGATGTTGAGTACCATCATGCTCCTTGACCAAGACTACGTTTGTTGCATTGTTGGAAACAACTAGGTATAGGAATAAGGGTTCTCCATCTTCAGGCTTAGCCAATAAAGGAGTTAAAAATAGATATCTCTTCATCACTAAAAATTCTTTTTCATGGTCTGATATCCATTAAAAAAATTTGTTCTTCCTCAATACATCATAAAAGTATTTTATTCCTTTAGACGCCTCAACTATAAACCTTTTTAGGTTTGCAACTCTATATGTTAATCTGTGGACATGTTTCGTAAGGATGGGGATTGTAAATTCAAGATAGACTTAGTTTATTATGGGTTGGCTTCACTTCTTGTATTTTTACCATGTAGCCCAAGAATTTACTTGCTTTGACACCAAAATGGCATTTAGAAGGGTTGAGTTTCATGTTGAATTGATCCTAGATGTTGAATTCTTCTTGAAGATCTTGGAGATGATTCTCAGTTTTCTTGGATTTTACCACCATGTCATCTATATAGACTTCCATAGGTTTTCCAAATTGATGTGTGGACATCTTGTTCACTAGCCTTTGTTATGTCACACCCGAAACCAAAAGGCATCATTATGTAACAGTATATAGCTATTGGAATTATAAAGGTTGTGTCTTCTTGGTCTAAATTCTCCATTTCGATTTGTTGAAATTCGACTGAAGCATCCATGAAGGTAAGGATCTTGTGACTTGTAGTTGCATCTACCAAAGAATCTATGTGTGGGATCGGAAAATAATCTTTAAGGCATGCTTTATTAAGATCTGTAAAGTCTACACACACTCTTTATTTTCAATTCTTCTTTTCAACTACCACCATATTTTCCATTAATCTGGGGAATTTTAATTCTTTCATCATCTTTTCGTTGAGAAATATTTTCAAACTCCTCTTGGATGATCAAGTTCCTCTCAAGTGCAAACTTTCTTCTTTTTGATGAACTGGCCTAAAACTTGGATCAATGTTAAATATATGGGTTATTACAACATTAGATATACCTGCCATATTTTCATGTTTCCATGAAAAGGTTGATCTTTTAATTTTGAGGAACTTGGTAAAATCATGGTCAATATCTGTGCCCAATAGTATCTTGATGTTCGGATCCTCAAGATCTAGCAATACTTATTTTACATTGTGTTCCTTGGTTTCTAGAACATCGTGTTCCTTTTTCTTTCATTGTTATGCTTGCCTAGGAATAGTTAAGTTTTTCAATAAAGTGGTATGACAATCTTTAGCTTCTTGTTGGTTGTTATTGATTCTGACTATTTCCTATCGCATTGGCATCTTCACACATTAATGATAATTTGAAGGGACGGTTTTCATGTCATGGATCCAGGGCCTACCTAAGATAATATTATAGCAAGACAAATAATCAACAACACAAAAACAATGGATACAGTTAACTCCCTCTATGTATATTGGGAATTTAATCTTCCTAATGGTATTCTTGGTTTTGCCACTAAATCCAACTAGGAATGAGGATCTTCAGACTATCTTAGATTCTAGGATGTTCATCTTGTTGAGATTTTTCAACACTCTATTTTAACACATAAAGTGTTATGACTAGTCCATAATAGTGTAGATCAAGGAAATTATCTCTGTCATTTTCATCGAAAGAGATCTCCTTCTTGTCGTTCAATAATGCATTCTTTATAGGCCTATCTTCCTTTTCTATCTTGGAACTTCTAGCATGTCTTTTGACTGCAGAGTAAGATGTTCCACAAATGTTAGACCCACCAATGATAAAATTGATTAGCTTAATTGGCATCCGCAGGAGAAGATGATATATTTTACGGTATAATTTTAGGGTCTTGGGATTGTTGGCCAGTTTTGTCCTTTTTCCTTCCCAAGGGTTATTTAAACTGTCCCATAGTTAATAGATAGCTAATCTCTTTCTTGAGAGAAAACCGGTCTTCGTTAAGATGCCTGAAATCATCATTGTAAGAATGCAATTGGGATTTGTCTTTTCATCCTGGGGTGTTCTCACTTTTCTTGGGCCATCTTTCCTTTACCCCACGATTCTTCATTACATAGAGTAGACCTGAAACATTAATGGAAAAATAATAATCTGATATCTCAGGATAAACTTCATCTTCCTCTACAACATTGACCCTATGGTTCGCAGATCTTGAGTAAGGTTTAGATCTATAGGTTTTTTGGGAGGAAGATTCATTCTTCCTGTTAGGATGATCATAAGATGTGTTTGTCCTCTTCTGGATCTTTCTATCTTCTTCTAGCTTGATGAATCTTAAGGCTCCATTTCTGCATTCATCTAATTTCTTGCATGGGGTCATGACAAGATCCTTACGAAATAGAGAATCTTTCTTTAGTCCCATCTTGACAGCCTCCACGACAATTTATGTATCTAGGTGTGGGATAAATAGTACTTCCCTCCCAAACCTATTAACACAATTTCTCAAGGGTTCATCAATGCCTTGTGTTACTCTATAAAGATTACTTGTTAGTTTTTCAAAAGAACTACTGCAAGAAAACTAATTGTTCAATAAGTTAATAAAATGTACAAAGGAAGTAATATAATAACGGGGGACAGTTGGAACCACTTTAATCCGGATCCTGTAAGGGTTGAATCAAAAACCTTGCATAAAGAAGCTTTCTTGAGATGTTGCACAATTGGAACTATATTAATGTGTTCTCTGTATTTGGCGATATGCTCCTCAGGATTCGTGGTCCCATCATACATCTTCATGTTTAGTGCCTATAACCTCTTTCGAAATTCAATGTCGCATATAGGGGTGCAAACTGCAAATATTAAAACCCGGTGACTGATAAATGAAACTGTTGGTATTGGTTGAATGACACCTGGTACACTTGAGTTCATATCTCTGAGTTTCCTAAATTCCTTTGCCATGATTGGACTTATCCCAAAATCTTGGGTTCTATGCAGTATGTTGAATATCCCGTCAAGATATTAGGAGATAGGTCCTCCGGTACTAGGAGTTCCACCATCTGTGAAGATGGGATCCTACCTTGATATGAAGTCTCCAACTTGGAGTTCTGAAGATGCTCCGGTCTCGAAATTCAGGATACTAGGTTTTAAGATTGAAGATGGAGTTGGTGTAGTCTCCACGGGTCTTCTTAAACTCGATCTCAGTTCTTACATCCAATCGAATATCATCATGTTGGTTTCACCTTGCTCAGTGATATGCCAACCATTTCGATCAACATGAATATTATTTCGTTGTTCGAGACCATAATCGGTATTTCGTGAGTTGCTCTTTGATATGGCCTTATTTAACAATATAGTTTTGGTAATTATCTTAATGCGTTTGAGTAAAAATGATAAATTTTAAGATATATGATACTTAATATGCTTTGGAATGTTCGATTACAGTTAAAATAGGAGTTGGGGTTCAAAAGATGGAGAACAGAGCTGAAAAATACCCAAAAAGGATGTTCTTGAACAGATTGACCACTCTTCATTGTTTTGGATATATCTAATGACTCGTAACTCCGATTGAGGAGATTCATGATGTTCGATAAACTAGACTAAATTTTGGATGACTTTAGTGTTTGTAACAAATTTGGATTCCCGGTTTCCCCGCCGTGGCAAAGCCATTATTATGACGTGGTGAATAAAAAATTTGTGTACGTTATGGATTCCAGTTACCACGACGTGGCAAAGGCATTACTACATCGTGGCGATGCTAAAAACTATATATTAAGCCAAAAATTTACCCTAATGACATCTCACTATCCCATTCTGTTTCTACGAAAATAAACCCCTAAGCTTCAATTTTGAGAGTCTAGAAGGTGGCTGAAGGACTTATAAGCTGATATCGAGCATAGATTTGTAGGGTTTAAGAGCTTATTCATGACGGGAATGATTTGGTTTGCTATTTTGACCACGATTAATAATCAGATTATTCTCCTATTGTTTAACATCCTGATTTAGGGCTCTAAAACCTTTTGCTTTGCGTTTAAAGAAGATTAATCATTGAGATTATATATTAATTTGTTATTTTGATTACTTATTCTTCATTAATTTATTGTGTCAAGTTTGATTGAAGATCCATATGTGTTAAAGATAACTACTTTACTGCCTATTGCTACATTAATAAAGTTTAGATAATCAATGTGATTGTGTTAATTTGAATAATAGTTTTCCATCATCATTGGTAACTATGACTAGAGTTTGATCAAAACCTAGGGTTAGGTTAATAAAGTCATGTACTTTAATGTGTGTGTATAAATCGGATAACCATTATATGCATAATGTAATTGTGACTACTATTAGGATTAATAAAGATCAAATCTTGCTTAATACGATCTAAACAATGATTTTTCATAATATGATTTACTGAATCATTGTAACTTATAATCTGTTAAAATCAATGGATTAGTAGTTTGATCATTATGCTAGTCATATTAGGAAAACGGTAAACAATGAATAAAGAACCATTGCAATTAGTATTTAACCTTGATTTTAAGATGTAATCCAATCTAAACCAATGTATCTTATGTGATTCATTTTCAGTCAGTTTATCTAGTTAATTTAGTTGTTGATTTAATTGAGCTTTCATAATACCCCCCCCCCCCCCCTTATTGCTTTCTTTTATTAGTATAACCTATAAGCAAATATTATAATATTAATTCCATACCGTTCCACTTGAGTTCGACACTCTTGCTTAACAAAACTATATTATACTTGATCATGTTCACTACATGTAAGGTGTGGTTTATATATAATAGAGTAGAAATTATAATTAAAGAAGCAGTGCATTAAAAATATATACATCAAGTTTTTGGCGCTGTCGCTGGGGAATAATTTTCAATTAATTTAGTTTATTTGACTATTCATTTTTTTGTATTTTTAGTTTTATTTTTGACTTTTTTAGTCTACTCTTTCGTTTATTTTTCTCCTCCTTCCAAACCTACTGCACAACCCTTATTTGCATAACCCCTATTGAATCACAAGACCTCTCATCTTCCATAAAGTGAAGTCTCGAACCACTGAATTTCTCCAACTTGAATTTATGAGGCTATATCTCTTCAATAAAGAGAAAAGTGTAGCTCGAATACCACTTCTAAGGAAGAAACAAAAGTGATCTTACACACACACACAAAGACACACATAACGACACAATATTTACATGGCTCGGTCAATATTACCTATGACTAGGGGCTAGACGGAGTATTCTTATTCCCAAGTTTAACATAGTACTACAGTATATATTATGTTCTAATACAACTAAAATCCCAACTATCATTCATTATATCATTCGTCATACACATACAGAGAGACGCACACAACGACACAATATTTACATGGCTCGGTCAATATGACCTACATCTAGGGACTAGAAGGAGTATTCTTATTCCCAAGTTTAACATAGTACTACAACATATATTATGTTCTAGTACATTTGAAATCCTAACTATCATTCATTATATCATTTGTTATGTATAGGCAAATCATACACATAAACCCTAATTAGAACCGAGTTGGGCCTCCATTCCACCACCTAATGGTATGTGAAGCAGCTACTGATCAACTACCTGCGGTTAGCAAGCCAGCTATTGATTTTCAATTCGCAAGTTCCATTTAGCAGTTTTTAGCATGATCTCTTCCGGTATTGGAGAACCATCCTCACAAATAAATATCTTTGGTTATGTTTTCAATAGAAATTGGATGTACAATGTCCTTGATTCCTTGAACTTTTTCCTTTTCCAATTATAATTTATTTGCGAGCAATTCTTTAATGCTAATTCATTTGTCTTTGCTCACTTGGTCCACAGTGGTACGACGACCCCAATGTTAAATTTAATAGATATATTATTTCTTTTGAATAGCATATAGCAAAACCTTTAAAAAGAATTATTTTCAATATGTTTCTAGTGGGGTTTTGTTTTTGTTTCTTTTGTTTATGTTAATTATATATCTAATTGGTGCGTGTTTGCTTTTATTCAACATGTATTTTCTAATGCATTGAGTTACGCTAGATTCAACTTTGACGCATAAATAAACAAAAAGCGAGCGCTATATCGCCTTAAAGAGGAGAGAGTGGCTTCTAAAAACATTGTGCCATGAATCACGTATATCCTCTTTATTCAATCTTTTATGTGATTATTCCTCCATATACGCGAGCTTTTAATTCATTAAACATTATTAAGAATATACTTCTAAGGAAGATATGTATATTATTGAAGTACTACTCTGCCAATAAACGATTTATGAATTATATTAATTAATATGTCTCTACAGATACAAGAAAAGAAAAGACAAAACACTTTGTTTGCGGTAGACATATGTTATTTTTATTAGTTTATGAAATAAATATTTTTTTACTCAAATTATCTAAATATATTGTTTCAATTTCATACCAAGATAGGCATTATTTAACCAGATTGGTTTTGACTTGTGAGCGAACTTAGAACAATTGGATAAAACAACTCCTCTTTACGTTGGAGGTATTTAAGTTCTCTATTAGACAAATTAAATATTGGTTGCATATTTTATACATTATATTTACCGGTTCAATTTTTTTTTTTTTTTTTTTTTTTTAAATATTAACCGTATTATTAGCCCTTAAAAAAGTATTTTCTATATTAATAAACTCATATTTCATTATTATACCTTAAATTAGTTGAATCAGTTGGAGGTCCGATTCTTATAAGTCGTAGCTCTCATTTTTTTCGTTCCAAAAGAAATTTATGCCAAAGAAGATGTCGATTGAAGTGGTGTTCCAATCTATTGGTTGATCATTTGAAAGTTTGGAAATCATATTTGTCTTTAGAGATCAGTCGCAATCCAAGGACTTAATTTTTATTCGGTGGTAGATTATTTGTATTTGTAATATTCGAATATAAATAGGAAATCTAACTTGAAGCTGGATTAATTGGCTTCATTTAAAAATACAAATTCCTAGCATAAATTAGTTATTAGCCCTTAAAACATATTTTCCATATTTTTAAAATCAAATTTATACATGGAAAAATGCATAAAACATAATCATTTATCTACTAATATTTAGAAAACTTCTGCCTTGTGTTTATATGTATAAAAACTTTTAAATTTTTAGTTATCTTTCAAATTTAACAAAATATTTGTTTTTTAAAGAAGTTATATGTGGTTTTGTAACATAACATTTATCTTGTTCGTGTTTAGTTTCACATGGACAAAAATAAATAATGCCACTAATTATTGTTTGATGAATTAGTTGTTGAGTAAATGATAAATTTCTCATATTTTACCTTAGATAAGAGGCAACTTCACTTATTTTTCTTTCCATATTAACCTAAAGTTGAAAAAGATAAATGTCATGTCACAAAACAACCAGTAATTTCTCGAATATATATATTTAAGTTAATACGAAAGGTATCCGAAAATGTAAGGCCTTTTTGCATATAAATGGAATGTAAAGGTTTCTTCGAATGTTGTTGTTAGAGTCAAGATCCTTAACCCTATTCAGGATCTCGGATCTTCAAAAACTCTCAGGATCCCGAACATATCTTAGGATCCTGACCATTATCATTGTTATTATTTCCTAACATTTTTAAATGATATTTTTCTAGTCTTTTTCTTACATGTGCATAAATAGTCAACATAAGACTCGTTTTTAATGAAGAAACATTTTTACCAATCAGAAGACCTGGGAATACCTAGTCCAATCAACATGTTCATATTTATTCGCAAGGATCCTGGAAATATCGGACTTATGGTTACTTAGACTAGACTATAAATACACATGTACTTCGGATACTACACACAACCAGACTCACTACAATACTAGTACTCGTTTCCATATTTTCATTTCTGTAATCCACCTTTCAATTAATACAAATAAACAAGGCATGTGAGCACTATGACCTCCCTGATTTTGTGTCCGAGATTCTAGAAATGATCAAGGATTTTCCTTGTAAATCACTTGTACAATCTTATTCTAATTTCTATAATCACTTCACCAACAACACCACAACCTTTCATTTCAATTGGTTGATATTCATTCAATTGTTTTTTACCAAAACATTTTGGCACCCACCATGGGGTCGTGTTGTTAATAATCCTCGAAAATCATATCTTTACAACCAACCCTTTCTTCTTCCTCTATTCCCTCTATTCCTCTAAAAAATCTTCCACTTCCACCAAGCGGACTCCCTAGTCAAAGGAAAAGTTTTGATGTACCAACAGGTCCAACATTCATTGCTACCCCAATAGGGAGAGCGACCCCGAACATCCAAACTCTTGTGATTCAGGATCTTGATGAGACCTTCAATACCCCCAATAATAGAAATACAGGTAACTTGTTTAATAGTAACACTATTAATACTAAGTCTATGGATCTTGATAGCATGAATAACCCCGATCATGGCCAAAGAACTCTAACAACTAAGAAAGATAATCTCAAGCGTACCAAGGGTGGACCAACCTATACCGAAAGTATCCCCCACTAGTCATAGGATCTCAAGATGTATCCCTTCAATAGTCGATACCGAAGTTCCTAAGCGCTTCCAAACTCCTAGCATGAAGGCTTACGATGAAACTACGAATCTTGAAGAACATATTGCACAATATAGAGAGAGAATGGAGATCATTCCCATTCCGCTACACATAAAGAAACCTGTTTACGCAAAGGCTTCAGATCAACTCTTACATGATCAACCTTAAAATTGTTTCTTAATGTTCCTCCCTATTCTATTACATATTTTTTTTGATTTAGTTAATCTTTTTAATAATCAGTTTTCTTGTAGTTGAATATTTGAAAGGATCACTAGTGATCTCTAGCAGGTGGTCCAGGATCTCAAAGAATCCTTAAGGGGAATTATAGGCAAGTTGGGTAGGGAAGCTCAAAACATACCAAACATTGACATGGCTACCTACTGTGGAGGCATTTAAGATGTATTTAAAGAAGGGTTCTCCATTCTATGAGGACCTTCTAATGACTCCATGAAAGTTAATGGATAAATTCAGAAGCAGAGCACTAAGGTTCATCAGATTGGAAGAAGACAAAGAAATAAAAAAGACGTCCAGCGTTCCAAATTCCTATTACAACCATAACAGGAAGGATGAATCCTTAGCCTAGAGATCCTATAAGTCAAAACATATTCCAAACTTGATCATCACAGTGTTAAAGACCTCAGTGATGAAGGAGAATAAGACGAGTTTCCTAAAATTACTGATTACGGTTTCTTTGTGAATGTTTCAGGTCAAATATGCGTTCTGCAGGATCTTGGTGACAAAGCGAGATGGCCAAGAAAGGGACAGAAGTGAACCAGCTCGGAAGGAAAATCCAAATAGAGTTCATATCATAAGGATTTCAGTCATAACACTAAGGAATGCATAGCCCTCATGTGGTATTCGTGATGTTACATCACTAATATTATTTTAGTATAATAGGATTTATTTGTTGATCAATATCACCTTGATAAATATTGAACATGTTAGGATGGTGTGGAGTGCATATTTGTTCAAATTTGTCTTGGTTAATAGTACACTATTGTTTAGGGTCGAAGCCCCTGAACTAATAGGGTCCGAGGGAAGTGCCCCCAGGAGAGAGGTCCAAGGGGCGGTTGCCCCTGGCAGGGTCCAAGGGGCAGAGCACCCGGTTTTGTGATCCATATTCTAGACCCAGGTTTAAGTTGGTTTACGACCGTTTTTGGACTGTTTTAGGACATAAAACTGTCCTGTAGCAGTTTTAAGACAAAAAGTTTTCCTTTTTATATGATTATTTTGAAATCAGTTTTGGTACTCTTTTCTTTCATAACATCTTTAACATTCTCTCTTCTGTTTCTCTCTTTTTTAGAGTCTTATCTGATTATAGATTGGGAGTACCACCCAAATACTTTAATATGAAAGTGTTATACATGATTCTCAGAATTTCCAAGTGTTTTTACCCCTCTTTTCTAAAAAAGATTAAAGTATTTATGTGATCATGGCAAGTGGCGATTATGTGAAGGAAATGACAAATAAGTTTGACAAAGTGAACTAGTTTAAAGGGCAAGACTTCCGTAGATGGTAGAAGAAGATGAAGTTTTTCCTTACTACTCTGAAATTGGTGTATGTTCTAAGTACACCCATGCCAGTCTTACTAGAATCTATTGAAGATGAACCTTTGGAGGCAACAAGAAGGAGATCAAAGTGGGAAAATGATGATTACATATGTTGTGGTCATATTCCCAATGCTATGTCTGACTCTCTGTTTGATATCTATCAAAATTTTGAATTTGCAAAAGAACTGTGAGATTCTCTTAAATTTAAGTACATGGCTGAAGATGTTTCTAGCAAGAAGTTTCTTGTCAGTAACTTTATGGGTTACAAGATGGTTGACTCCAAGCCTGCTATGGAAGAATTCTAGGACATTTTGCTCAACACAATCTTAAAATGGATGACGTCATTTCTAGGGTTGTGATCATTGACAAACTTCCCTCTTCCTGGAAGGATTTTAGACACGATCTGAAACATAACTAATAGGAATTGACCTTGACTCAACTTGGAAGTCATTTACGGAATGAAGGGTCCTTAAGGACTAAAGAACTTGATAAGAATCTCAAAGGCAAGAACCAAGTTGGTAGATGGAGAAGGATAAAAAAATTCAAAAAAAAAATATAACGGAAAAAGGAAGTTTAAAGGAAACGATGACAACTCTTCTTAAAGTAAGGCTAAAGTGGTTTGTTGGAATTGTAGCAAACTGGGTCACTTCAAAAAAAATTGCCGTCTTCGTAAAACGAACAAGGATGGTGCTGGCCTAAGTGGATCCAAGGATCCAGAAAAGCAACAAGGTCAGATTTCTGTTTTCATGTAGAATTCTAAATATATTCAGAATTATATTTATGTGATTTCTGAAACATTTTACGTGCATAATTATATTTCTACGATTTCTGAAACAGTTTATGTGCAGGATGATAATGTTGCATGGTGGGTTGATTCGGGAGCAACATGTCATGTTTGCAAAGATCTGCATTGGTTCAAGGAGTTTCAACCAATTAAAGATGGATATGTTTTACTTTACATTACTTCTGGAAAGTGTTTGTGTCTGAACAATGTTTTATATGTATCGGGGATTCGAAAAAATCTAGTGTCTGAAATTGTTTTAGATAGTTGTGATTACAAACAAGTATTAAAAAGTAACAAGTATATCTTGTCAAGACATGGTTCTTTTATGTATTTCAGATATATATGTAATTGAATGATTAGACTTAATATTAATTATCCTAGTTATGATAATTCTATTTGCATGGCTTCTTCTAGTACTAGCAATAACTTTAATAAATCTGATTTATGGCATGCTAGACTAGGACACATTCATTACAAGGTATCTTGTGCACAAGGCGGTCATAGGTATGGGTTTAAAGTCCACCTAAAAGATACCCAATTCCCATCTACTGTAAGGTTAGATGCTGAATTCAGTGTAGAAAGCTTGATATTTCAAGACTGAAACACATTATTTACATCATCCCAAGGTGTGTGTTCAATACTGCAAGTAAAGGAGGTTGAAATTTTATTTCTTAATAATTCTTTTGAAAAATTGCATTTACATGTGTAAGAATAAAAGGAGTACCTATATAAGCATGAAATTTAGCTGCTTCAAGGAGTTGGGACTTGGCTTTGATATGATTATTAAAGGATGGGACACAAGCTTGTAAAATATAGTATTAAGTTAGAATTTATGAAAATATAAATTATGGTGTATATTATGTTCATGTATTCACCTTGAATACAAAGGGTCTAAACCTTAGTGGCACCCTAATATTAGAATATTTGAAATGAGTAATATACTACTTTGAAATTCAATTGTCACAATATTTCATTTATGCATCATGTTGTTGTTGTTATGATTTTATTTTAAGATAATCAAGATTACACTTAAATGAGGGAGGTTTGTTGGTAATTTTACATCATTAATATTATTTAAGTGTAATAGGATTGATTTGTTGATCAATGTCACCTTGATAAATATTGAATAAGTTAGGATGATGTGGAGTGCACATTTGTTTAAATTTGTCTAGGTTGAAACTACACTGCAATTTAGGGGTGAACCCTTGAATGAACGGGGGTCCGGAGGCAGCGCCCCTAGGAGCGGGGTCCAAGGCTCAGCAGCCCTTGGCGGGGTCCATGGGGCAGAGCACTCGGGTTTGTGATCAATATTCTAGAATCGGATTTAAGTTTGTTTATGACCGTTTTTGGATAGTTTTAGGACATAAAACTAGCATGGGACAGTTTTAAGACATGAAGGTTTTCTTTTTATATGATCATTTCAAAATCAGTTTTGGTACTCTTTTTCATAATATCTTTAACATTCTATTTTTCGCTTCTCTCTTTTTCTGAGTCTTATCCTATTAAAGATTGAGAGTATAACCAAAATACTTTAATCTGAAAGTGTTATACATGATTCTCTGAATTTCCAAGTGTTTTTACCCCTCTTTTCTAACACGAAGGATATTAGTTATCTCCTGAGCAAGGGATATCTCAAAGAGATCCTAGAAAGGAAAAAAAAAAAAGATCCAGGGAAAAAGAGCAAGACTCTACGAAGATCCTGGAAAAGGAAGGATCCCCTCCCTCGGACGCCAAGGTAATTAATATTATTTTCGAAGGATCTGACATTTGTGGAACTTCTTATTCTATAGCTAAAAGGCATAGTAAAGTATCTAAGATATAAAAGGAGGAAAGACCTCGAAAAAACACATCGATAACAAACAGTAAGGAGATAATCTTTTACAAACAGGATAGAGAAAACATCGTGGATCCTCACCATGATAGATTGGTGATTACTCTATATATCGCCAATCATTTTGTCAGAAGGATCCTAGTAGACGAAGGATCCTCAGTGAATATCATACTTTCAGATGCGGAAACATTTGTTCCAAGGACATTGATTTAACAAAAGTTACAAAGATTTTATCACAAAAGACCAAACTAGATGAAGCATAAATTTCTACTTCAAAAACCTGCTTGTCAATTTTTAGCTCATTTTCCTTTGTCGAACTTGAATGCTCCACCTACGTTTGTGGTTCAATTGTTTGAGACACTTTGTAAACACTGTCTATGATCATCATGAGATTTCTCAATAATTCCAGTAAAGTGATGGAATGAATTTGCAAATCATAAACTAGATGTGTATTGACACATAGGTAGAATGTCACCAAGACCCACTTAAAACTAACTAAAAACATCAAATGATGAAATATCGATGCTATCTCTTATTCAACAGCAAATCAGTGCCTAAAACCAAAGAACCTTGTATATAAAATAATAATAAAAAAAAGACAGTTAGTTATTTAAGGGTAAATAAGTTCTGATGTTCATAGATAATTTGAACATTGGACACAAATTTTTTCCGGATATTTTAATCAAGATGATACAACCAGCAAATCTTTGCCAAGAAGACCTATAGAATACTTGTGTTTGAATTTTTAGATGAACATGAAAATAAACAAAAATTAGAAAATTAAAACAAATTAAAACGAAAACATACAAAAGAAAATTTAACTTACAGAGAAAATTAATTAAAAAATTCAGAAAATGGAATAAATTTAAATAACACTTTGAAAAATTAAATTAACTGAAACTAATTAAAACTTATTTTTAAAAAAATTACTCACCTATTGGCCATAAAGCTTAACATAGAAGTCCATAGTTTTTCCAATTTTTGATCCTTGACATTGTGAATGCTTGTACATGCCAAAACACGTAAACAAGAGAATAGTTTTTCCTATATGACTTTGAAGGGACATTAACAAAGAGTTGAGTAGCCTTTGACTGCATTGAGAGATGTAGCTACACACACCATGCCATAAAATCCCATGCCTTCATTTTGAAATTTCAAACTGACAGAAAATGAGTAGTTTTCAAGGATAGGAGTTCCAACATTAATGCCCATTTCTTTCCATGACTACCCTTGCTTTTGTAGAAGGAGTATATGAACATTACGTGAAAGGCATACATAGTCTTTTACATTCTCTTGTCAGCAAATCTTTGTCTTAAAGCAAGAGTAAATGTGACTAATAAGAAACCTTGTAATTTTCTAAAGACGTCACAAAAAAGTTTGAATGTTGATTTTTTCAAACCAATTCATGTTATATTGACCATGTAGAAACAACTACATCATTCTTGGATCAACATGAAATCCATATTTATTTGAACTGTTGAGCATGAAAGCTAATTCGAAGCTGAGAAACCTTCATCGACCTCACCCTTCTACCTAATGGACTTCGTTAGATTATCATTTCGTCAGAAGGATCTTCATCATCTTCATCATCTATAACTTCTAGTAGTAGGGGCTATAGAATAAATAAATGATGTTGATAGCGTCTTCAGTGTCTCTCGGTTATTAGGGGATGCTCTTCATTCTTTGACATATGAACTTCCATGAGCATATCATAAATTCTAACTATAGTGTATATATTTTGCATCATCAAATATATATGTAAGATCCCAAAAATGAAGGTGAAATTTTCATTTTTAAAAGCCAACCAAAAACCATAATTGTTTACAAAACATTGTTCCCAAAAGTAATAATCACAAATCAAAGTATCTCAAAATCCAAAATCATAAAAATGGAAGTATGTGAACGATCACACCTAAGCTTATCCCTGGTCATCAGAAGTACCTGAAACATAAAACTTAAACCGTAAGCCAAATCTTAGTGAGTTACCCCAAATACCACACAACAAAACATATATAAAACATATATTGGGTCCACAACCTTCCGGTTGGAATGTCATGGCCCACAACCTTTCATTTGCATTGTTGAATACTTATTTGGATTACCCCTCTCCCATAACCTTCCGGTTGGATTTCCTTGGCCCACAACCTTTCGGTTGGATTGTCCGAGTTTGTTGACTAGCAACACAAAGCAATATAGTCTCAACCCAACCACACTATGTCGACATATATAACAGATTAAACACGTAACAAAAAACAAATAATCATGTAGATCTTAA
The DNA here is from genome assembly GCF_002870075.4 of Lactuca sativa. NCBI lineage: Eukaryota > Viridiplantae > Streptophyta > Magnoliopsida > Asterales > Asteraceae > Lactuca > Lactuca sativa. Next base: position 180,576,926 of record NC_056626.2, on the reverse strand, counting down.
TAGATCACTATAGCATAGAAATACTCCAAACCAAATACACAATCTATTAGGTTGGCATTGGTCCTTTTGACCCGTAAGTATAGTGAGGAAAAGTCACCTCATAGTCTAAAAATATAGTAAAGAGAAAGTTGCTTCAACTGTCAACTCTATGGGTCACCTATATAGAAAATAGTGACCAAGACTAAATTCACAACTCAAATACCTAAAAACCTTAGGTCAAACTTGGTCAAAACCCTAGTCAAAGGTCAAAGTCAACAAGTCAAAGAAGTCGAATTTCAGACTGAGTACTCCATGCATACTCAACATGTATGCATGGCGTACTCACCATCCAAAACCAGGACTCCATATGAGTACCCATACCCTACATAGAAGTACGCTGACGTACTCATTCAGATGACACTTTTCCATTAAGTTCTTATTCTCTTAAGTCCTTTAGTCCCGTAACCCCGATCTAGTCCGAAATAATGTTCTAAATCACAAAGTTTCCAAATTTATGATCTTGCATGGCTATTAAGTGCCCAACAACAAAACCCTAACTTACCGCAAGGTCTTGACTACTAAATAACATTCATGGAAGGATATGAACAATCAAGATTCCATTTTGATAACTCAAGGCACTCTAAAACATACAAAAGGACAACTCATTTGGTCTAGAGTAGTCCATACTCACTTAGACCAAGAATATGGGACTAAGAAGCTTAAAACTTCATATCTAACAAGATCTAATGAGATAATAAATAAGTTCAAAACTTTACATCTTCTGGAGGTTGATCAAGGGTTGTTAAACTCTTATCTCAAATCTTTCAGCTCCGTCCTTGTATCTAATGGCTTCATTCTTTCCACAATTGACACAAACTCACCAAAATGATCTCAAAACACCACAAATGGAAATTAAGATTTGTAAGGTACGAAGTGGGCAATGGAGGCTGATGAGGGGAAGGGTTATTGGGAGTTAATAATGCTTAGATAGGGTCCAAACCATAAATTTTAGGTTTTGAGTCTCGACCACGTACACGCATCGTACACAAGTATACGTCCAACCTACGCAATACAGTCGCGTTTCTTATGGCCCCTTGCGGACCAGTTTTACCAAACAATTTCATATTAAGGGTCAAGAATGTAAATTACATGGATGATGAATGTTACAATTCTCCCTCACTTGAATTGGAATTCATCCTTGAAGTCTATTGTTATGAATAACTTAGGGTAGTGCTCTCCCATCTCTGTCTCGGGTTCCTAAATCCATTTGGAACCCTTCCGATACTGCCATTGGACCTTGACCAAAGATAACACCTTATTGCACAATGCCTTTGTCTTCCAATACAAAATCGCCACTAGTCTCTCAACATAGTTCAGGCGATCATCACCGTGAATATCATCTAAAGGAACCACTACTGAATCATTAGCTATATACTTTTGTAGCTGGGAAACGTGAAATGTGTTATGTATCTGACTGAGCTTCTAAGGTAGATCCAACAAATAGGCTACCCTTCTAATCCTAACAATCACTTAAAATGTCTTAATATACCGGGGGCCCAACTTTCCCCTCTTCCTGAAGTGTGTTACAACCTTCCAAGGTGATACCTTCAGTAAAACCATGTCGGCGACCAGAAAATTTAAGTCGGATTGACGCTTGTCGGCATAACTTTTTTGCCAAATCTATGCTGCCTACAGTCTCTGCCTGATCTGCTGAGTAAGCTCAGTCGTCTGAAGAACTACCTCAGCCTTCTCAATAAACCTATGACCGACCTCTCCAAATAGATTAGGGTACGATATTTCCTCCCATAGAAAAACTCAAATATCGGCGCACCGACACAGAAGTGATAGTTATTGTTGTAAGAAAAATCAGCTACAGGAATGTAGGAGTCCCGACTCGATCTATGAAATAAGCTCTCAACATATCCTCTTGTGTCTAAATTGTCCTCTTGCTCTATCTGTTAGTTTGCAAATGATAAGCAGTGCTAAAATGTAACCTTGTGCCTAGTTCCTCATGTAGGGATGAGTTATAAAACCGAAAAGCCGGACCGGAACCAGAACCGGAATCGGTATAACCGAAAAATGTTTAAACGGTCCAGGTATTGGGTTCCAAATTTAGTCTTATCCGGGTTCCGGGTATTTTGGGTACGGGTCCAATGGGTCCGAGTATTCCGGGTAAAAAAACCGGAACCGGGTTTAATGGCCCGGAACCGATTTTTGTACGTTTTATAAAGTTTTTATATAGGAAATATAAATAAATATGTAAAAAAGATTATAAGTTGATGGGTATTTTATCATAATCTATATAAGTTTTAAAAAATGAATATATTAGGAATATATTTTTGGTATAGAAATTTGTATAAAAAATAGTGTCGGTTAAAGATGAAATATTATTTATACATTTTTTATCTAAAGAAAATGGATGTAGGATTGGAGATGGTTGTTTATCATAATCTCAATTTGCATATGAGCTCTCATAATCATAATAATAATAATAATAATAATAATAATAATAATAATAATAATAATAATAATAATAATAAACATTGAAGTAATGGAAAACTCACAGATACGAAATATGACATTCATCTAACAAAATCTCAGTCTATCTCTCATTCCCCTCTCTGGTGAACTTTATTCGTAAGAACCATAATTTATATGTAATATTAATATTAGATAAATGGTTATAAGTTTGGTTTTATATGTTAAACAATGGTTTAATTAACAAAGGTGATTTCGTCATTTGTAGGAAATTTTGAAAAATTGGCTTATGGTCTTTTATTTGAGTGAATTCGACTATATAATAGTGTATTTGATCAAAAAAGTGAAATCGAAAGTTTTATTATTTTTAGTATCAATTTCTTTTGTTGGCTTAATGACTTAAAATACTATAAGCTTTTAGCCTATTTATAGTGGATATTTTACAAAAGGTTATATGTTCATTTTGTTGTTTAATTATTCTAACTATTTTTTTTTTTTAATTAGAACCTCTAATCATGTTACAATTAACTCATCGCTATGAACGTACCGTATATATTACAATCACATAACTAAAAGCTCATATTTCACATTAACATTAAACCAACTTTGTTATATCACGTTACTTTTTTAAAAAAAATCAATGTCGTCAATAACTTAAATGTAATTTTTTTGTTTATTAAATTTTTTATAATAGTTGAAAGATTATGCAATTGAGGTAATTACAAAAAATAATAATAATAAAAATAAAAAAATCTGCGTTTTCCGGTTCTAAACCCATTTTACCTGGTTCCACGTTACCCACTTTCCTATTTCTAGGTTTTTCGGTTCTAGACCCACTTTACCCGGTACCATACTCGGAACCGAACCGGAACCGGTTCCTATATACCAGTCCGGTTTTCGGTTCTAAAAAATCACGTTAAACGGTTCCGGGTTTCCGGGGTCTATCAGTCCGGGTTTGGACCCACTTTCATCCCTATCCTCATGGAACCTCTACCAAAATCGCGATGTGAACTGAACATCCCAATCTGATATAATAGAAACTAGAACACCATGTAGAGAAACGGTCTCGCGCATATAAGCACCCTCCAATTTCTCGGCCAATGAGCTCTCCCTAATAACTAGGAAATAGGCACTCTTGGTTAGACAATCCACTATAACGCAAATTACATCAAACCTTTTATTTGTCTGTGGTAAATTAGCAATAAATACCATGATGTTATGTGTAACACCATAAATTTCAAAACAATTTTTCGCATTTTATAAAAAACACAAATCATTTAACATTCATAAAAACATCAATGTTTGGAACTCAATCCATGCCATATAAAAATCCCAAGATCTGATAACATACAAATCCCGTGTGTGTGTGTGTACTGATCAAGCCGGCGCCTTCCCACGGTCATCACTAGTACCTGAAACAAATAACACCAACACTGTAAGCACAAAGCTTAGTGAGTTCCCCAAAATACCACACATAACACATATTAGCCACTCGAGGCTATAACTCTGTGGGTCCGTGGACCCTACTCTGTGAACCCTCTGGTTCTAACTCTGTGAACCTTCCGGTTCCAACTCTATAAACATGCACAACATAAATCACATAGAAATAATGCAGTACAACACATAACATACATATATCATACAAATACTCTGTCACATAACTCTGATTACCTACTCAAGTTAAAGTATAGTGAGAAGACTCACCTCGCGTATCTCGATAACTTACAAATCCTGGAAATCACTCGCGCTCGATCCCCCGAGCTATAATCCTCCTATAACACAATATATCTCTAATTAACACTTTCACAACTAAGGTTGACTAACCCTATCAAGTCAACACTGGTCAACTCTGGTCAATGGTCAACAGTCAACTTTGACCGGACTCGGCGAATGCACTAGAGCGACTCGGCGAGTCTATACGTGTTCACTGACTCCCTAGGATCCTCTCTTGACACGTCGAGTACTTCCCTAACTCGATGAGTTCCACCTGGCATGAATCGCGGGGCCACCACGACTCAACTCGCCGAGTCTCAAGAACAACTCGGCGAGTTCCGGCTTGACTCAGCTCCCTATTGACTTTCCCTGACTCACTGGGTCATCCCCCAACCCGGCGAGTCTACTCGCTGAACAATTTACGTGAAACCCCAACTCTACTCGCCGAGTCTCAAGAACAACTCGGCAAGTTCATGCCATGCACAAAATCTATTGACCTTCTGAGGTTAGATCTGCTTTCCCAAACCGTAGATCTGGCCTTCCCAAGCATGAATGTCACGTAAAGTTCGAAACTTGATGCTTGTATAACCCCCACAAGGCATCAAAAGGAGATTTGGTCCCAAAAATGACAACCTACGTCCAATAATTCCATAATAACCCAAAAAGCTCCAAGGGTTAAGGTCTCTGGACCTCTTTGAGTCTAGATCAAAGGCACAAACTCGAAGAGCGACCATTTGCTTCACATAATCACTCTCCAAAGGGGTTAGAAAACCCTAACTCTAAAGATCAACCCTAAAACTGAAGGAGGTTCGAACTATTACCTCAAAATGAAGCCTCTAGACTCTGGATCTGCTGGAATCTCACCTCCTCCTTGCTCTTGCCACCTTCTTCTTGCTAAACAAGGAATACAAAGGCCCAAAAGTGACTTCCTCTCTCCCAAAACAAATTAGCTCTCTTAGGGTTCTCTCAAGGGACTGGTAGCCGCAATGGGAAGCTATAAGTGCCCTTAAAAGAGGCTCCAAACCCAGGGAATTAGGGTTTCATTAAACAGCGTGGACTCACTGAGTCTACTTTTTGGACTCGCCGAGTCCAGACGCGAACCCGTGCCCATAGCCAGGATCATACTCGGCGAGTTTGGGCTCCAACTCACCGAGTCTCCTCATAAATCACCAAAAATATAAGAATGAATAATACCTGGGAATCCGGGCTGTTACAATTCTCCCCCAGTAGAACTAGGCTTCGCCCTCGAAGTCTCTCTCTGCAAATAACTCCGGATGCTGCTCACGCATCTCATGCTTCGGCTCTGAAGTCATCTCGGACCCCTTCCGATGCTGCCACTAAACCAAAACCAAGGGTACCTCCTTGTTCCTCAGAACCTTTATTTTCCGATCTCTGATTGCCACTGGTCTCTCAGCATAATTCAGGCTCGCATCCACCTGAATATCCTCTAATGGAACCACTATCGACTCGTAGGCTATATACTTCTGTAGTTGCGACACATGGAAAGTGTCGTGAATCTGCCCTAACTCTGCTGGCAAATCCAAACGATAGGCTACCCTGCCTACCCTCGCGACCACCCGGAATGGACCAATATATCGGGGCCCCAACTTGCCCCTCTTCCTGAATTGAATCACTCTTTTCCAAGGAAAGACCTTCAGGAGCACAAAGTCGCCGACCTGAAATTCAAGCTCGGACCGGCGTCTGTCTGCATAACTCTTCTGACGACTTTGAGCGGTCAACAACCTCTGCCTGACCTGTTGGATCTGCTCTGTCGTCTGAAGCACAATCTCTGTATTGCCCATCACACGCTGCCCGACCTCTCCCTAGCAAATGGGGGTCCGACACCTCCTCCCATACAACAGCTCAAAGGGCGGCATACCAATGCTTGAATGATGGCTGTTATTGTAGGAAAACTCCGCCAAGGGCAAGTATGTATCCCAACTCCCCCCGAAATCCAGCACACATGCTCGGAGCATGTCCTCAAGCATCTGAATCGTCCGCTCACTCTGTCCGTCTGTCTGGGGGTAATATGCGGTACTAAAATGCAGCCTAGTACCCAACTCCTCATGAAACTTCTTCCAGAATCTGGAAGTGAAACGTACATCCCGGTCTGAGACAATCGAGATCGGCACCCCATGCCGAGATACCACTTCCCTTACGTACATCTTTGCTAACTCTCTGCGGAGGAGCTCTCACTAATAGCAAGGAAGTGGGTGCTCTTCGTCAACCTGTCCACAATCACCCAAATTGCACCGACTCCCCTAGCAGTCCTTGGCAATTTGGTGATAAAATCCATGGTGATCTGTTCCCACTTCCATTCGGGAACCTCCAACGGCTTCAACTTACCATGCGGTCTCTGGTGCTCGGCTTTGACCCTACGGCAGGTTAAGCACCTCTCAACAAACCACGCAACATCCCTCTTCATACAGGGCCACCAATACTCCCTCCTCAGGTCCAAATACATCTTAGTGGCCCTAGGAGGGATCGAAAATTTCGACCGATGAGCCTCTTCCATCAAAATGGTATGCGCCCCACCCACAAACGGTACCCATATACACCCCTGAAAAGTCATAAGCCCCCGACCATCGGTTCTCCGATCTCACGGCCTCAACCCAACAACTCTCTCCCTCTTCTGGTTCTCCGATCTCACGGCCTCAGCCTGTGCTCCACGAATGGTGTCCAACACCGGAGCCATCATGGTCAATCGCAAACATACACCTTGCAATGGGGCGCTCTCCGCCCTGCGACTCAGGGCGTCGGCTACCATATTAGCCTTGGCCGGCTGGTATAGAATCTCACAATCATAATCCTTGACCACATCCAACCACCTCCTCTGCCGCATATTTAGGTTGGGCTGATTCGTCAAATACTTCAGGATCTTATGGTCTGTGTATATCGTACACCGAACCCCATACAAATAGTGACGCCAAATCTTGAGGGCGAACACCACTGCCCCCAACTCTAGATCATGGGTGGGATACCTCGTCTCATGAGGTTTCAGCTACCTCGATGCGTATGCTATCACATGCCCTCTCTGCATCAGCACCGCTCCCAACCCCAAGATCGATGCATCACAGTATACCACAAAGTCCTCCATCCCCTCCGGGAGGGCTAACACCTGGGCTTCGCATAACCTTTGGCGAAGCGTCTCAAAGGAGGCCTGCTGCTTGGGGCCACATGAAAAAGCGACACCCTTCCGGGTCAACCTGGTGAGTGGCACTGCGATCTTAGAGAAATCCTTGATAAATATCCGATAATAACCTGCCAACCCTAGGAAACTCCTAATCTCGGAGGGTGACCTCGGCACCTCCCAACTCATCACCGCCTTAACTTTGGCCGGGTCGACCAATATCCCTTTCTGGTTAACGAGATGACCCAGGAACTGGACCTCTCGCAACCAGAAATCACACTTGGAGAATTTGGCATAAAGCCTCTCCGATCTCAGAACTCCGAGGATCTCCCTCAAATGCTCCTCATGCTGCTCTCTAGATCTCGAATATACTAAAATGTCATCGATGAATACAATCACTGACCGATCCAGCATCGGCCTGCACACTCGGTTCATGAGATCAATGAACACTGTCAGGGCATTGGTGAGACCGAAAGGCATCACCACAAACTCGTAATGCCGATAACGCGTCCTGAACGCTGTCTTCTGGATGTCCTCATCTCGCACCCTCACTTGATGATATCCAGACCTCAAATCGACCTTGGAGAACCAAGATGCTCCCTGTAACTGATCGAACAAATCGTCGATCCTCGGCAACGGGTATGAACCATCCTTCTTCTTGACAAACAGGATAGGCGCTCCTCACGGCGAGCTGCTCGGCCGAATAAACCCCTTCCCCAGCAGCTCCTGAAGCTGCGAGGATAACTCTTGCATCTCTAGAGGTGCAAGGCGATAAGGTACCTTAGTGATAGGTGCGGCCCCCGTAACCAAATCGATACTGAACTCCACTTGCCTCACAGGAGGCACACCCATCAGCTCCTCTAGAAATACATCCGGGAAATCACGCACTATCGGAACCTCCTCAACTGACCTCGGCCTCTCGGAATCCACCCGCGTATCCATCACATACGCCACAAAACCCTTACAGCCCTACTATAGACACTGCCTCACCCTAGCGGCCGAACAAAACGCTGATCCAGAACGTGTACCCTCGTCGTACACCGTAAGAACTCCCCCACTAGGGTCTCGTATGGTCACCAGCTGTCACTCGCAGTCGATAACCGCACCGAATCTGCTCAACCAGTCCATGCCCACAATGACACAGACATCACCCATCGCAATAGGAACCAAATCAATTGGGAACTAAACACCGAAAATCTCGAACACGCACCCCCGGAGAACCTCCGTGGCATATATCACCCTCTCATCAGCTATGGAAACTCTCAGAGGCCGACTCAATGCCTCACGACTAACACTAATATGTTGACTAAAAGCCAAAGATACAAAAGACCGACTCGCACCTGAGTCAAATAACACCAAGGCAGGTACAGAATTCACAAGAAAAGTACCTACGCACAACATAATATAAGCATAATATCTCAACATCAAAATAAATACACGAAAGAATACATACTAGCCACGACATCGGGCGCTGCGCGGACCTCCTCCGTGGTCAACTAAAAGGCTCTCCCTTGTGCCCTCGGCGCCTCGGCCTTCATTGGCCGACTCTCGGTAGCTCTGATGGCGGAAGGGGCAGATCCCTGAGGTGCTCCCTGAGCTGATCCCCACAACTGCGGACACTCCGCCTTCCGGTGTCCGGTCTGGTTGCAGTGGAAACACACTGAAAACCCCTTGGGGCAGTCCTTGGCCATATGCCCCTCCTTGCCACATTTGTAGCAAGATCCAGCTCTACATACTCCATCATGACCCTTGCCGCACTTTCCATAAGTACGGCCCTTCTGGCTGCCCGATTTGGGATCAGCGGGCTTGGCCCGCTTGGCTGCCGGCTAGGACTGTGCCGGTCGCCGATCCCTCCCCTGAGACTCCGCCTCCTCCTTGGCCTGAGTCTGTAGCTCAATCTCCCTCTTCCAGGCATTTTCTTGAAGCTCGAAAAATTTCCGGTACAAGGAGTTCTCCATGAACTCCCGAATGTATCGCGTTAAAATACTCAAATATCGGCTCATACGTGCCTGCTCAGTGGACACGTGCTCAGGGCAGAACATCGCCCTCTCGTAGAACATCCTGGTAATCACCGTAACAGACTCAGTACCCTGCTTGAGGGTCTGAAACTCCTGGGCCAAACGCTTCCTCTCCACCTGGGGAACGTACTCATCTCGGAACATGGCAGTGAACTTCTCCCAGGTCACTTCCGCAAGCTCAGTAGGCGTAAAGTGCGTCGTCACAATCTTCCACCAGTCCTTCGCTCCCAAGCGAAGCTGGTTCAGTGCGAACCGAACTCTCAAATGCTCAGGAGATGAGCAAGTGAAGAAACACCCCTCTATGTCAGAAACCCATCTCATAGCTCCCACCGGGTCCTGGGTCCCATCAAACTCCGGTGGTTTTGTGTTGCTGAACTCTCGGAACAGCAACGCATCACCACCTTGCGGCCTCGCGACAACAATAGTTGTGGTGGCCGCTGCAACAGTAGCCTCAGAAAGAGCGGCATAACACTCGTCGAAAGTCTCAATCAACATGGTCTTAATAGACCCGAACATCTCTGGTTTCTCTTCCCTGATGGCCGCAGCCACCTCCTCATGGATGATCCGGCGGATCTCCTCATCACTGGCCCCACTGCTCTCAGGCATAAGACGTGTCCTCACCATGATCTACCTCTGAAATACAACATACAATAAATTAGAATCCATTCAAGCATACTTACACTCGACAACTCATTCCTCCTTGATCCCTGGGCATTCCAAAGATTCTTACTTGGGCTGTACACCGCCCCGGTGCTTTCAATAGTACTGGCCCAATACTACTGTCCGCACCGTATCAGAATACACCCCAAGTCCTCCTCTTCGGATCCCAAGTTCCAAGTACTCTATTATGCATAATCCACTTTCTAACTGATCTCTCAAATGCCCCTCGCTGCTACCTACTCACTCTCAAGCATCTCATAGCAGCTCACCTCTCCCTAGGCTAAGGCATCACAAATCAGGCCACTCTAGTCCTAATAGAGTACCTAGCCTACTCTAGCATGAGAATACATCATATCAATATCAATATCACATAACATGAGGGTATTTTGGGAAATCACCGTTCGGGCGCGGACTGATCGTACACACAACACTGCTCTGTGTTTTTCCAAAAATCTTTTACTCTTTTTGAAAATACTTCTCAAATCCTCAGTTTGAGTTCAAATACGCCGGAAGGTGTACTCGAATCCCTCAAACCAAGGCTCTGATAACAACTTGTAACACCGTAAATTTCAAAACAATTTTCGCATTTTATAAAAACACAAATTATTTAACATTCATAAAAACATCAATGTTTGGAACTCAATCCATGCCATATAAAAATCCCAAGATCTGATAACATAAAAATCCCGTGTGTGTGTACTGATCAAGCTGGTGCCTTGCCACGGTCATCACTAGTACCTGAAACAAATAACACCAACACTGTAAGCACAAAGCTTAGTGAGTTCCCCAAAATACCACACATAACACATATTAGCCACTCGAGGCTATAACTCTGTGGGTCCGTGGACCCTACACTGTGAACCCTCTGGTTCTAACTATGTGAACCTAACGGTTCCAACTCTATAAACATGCACAACATAAATCACATAGAAATAATGCAGTACAACACATAACATACATATAGCATACAAATACTCTGTCACATAACTCTGATTACCTACTCAAGGTAAAGTATAGTGAGAAGACTCACCTCGCGTATCTCGATAACTCGCAAATCCCGGAAATCACTCGCGCTCGATCCCCCGAGCTATAATCCTCCTATAACACAATATATCTCTAATTAACACTTTCACAACTAAGGTTGACTAACCCTATCAAGTCAACACTGGTCAACTCTGGTCAATGTTCAACGGTCAACTTTGACCAGACTCGGCGAGTGCACTAGAGCGACTCGGCGAGTCTATACGTGTTCACTGACTCCCTAGGATCCTCTCTTGACACGTCGAGTACTTCCCTAACTCGACGAGTTCCACCTGGCATGAATCGCGGGGCCACCACGACTCAACTCGCCGAGTCTCAAGAACAACTCGGCGAGTTTCGGCTTGACTCAACCCCTTATTGACTCTCCCTGACTCACTGGGTCATGCCCCAACCCAGCGAGTCTACTCGTTGAACAATTTACGTGAAACCCCAACTCTACTCGCCGAGTCTCAAGAACAACTCGGCGAGTTCATGCCATGCACAAACTCTATTGACCTTCTGAGGTCAGATCTGCTTTCCCAAACCATAGATCTGGCCTTACCAAGCATGAATGTCATGTAAAGTTCGAAACATGATGCTTGTATAACCCCCACAAGGCATCAAAAGAAGATTTGGTCCCAAAAATGACAACCTAGGTCCAATAACTCCATAATAACCCAAAAAGCTCCAAACGTTAAGGTCTCTGGACCTCATTGAGTCAATAATCCATGGCACAAACTCGAAGAGGGACCATTTGCTTCACATAATAACTCTCCAAAGGGGTTAGAAAACCCTAACTCTAAAGATCAACCCTAAAACTGAAGGAGGTTCAAACTATTACCTCAAAATGAAGCCTCTAGACTCTGGATCTGCTGGAATCTCACCTCCTCCTTACTCTTGCCACCTTCTTCTTGCTAAACAAGGAATACAAAGGCCCAAAAGTGACTTCCTGTCTCCCAAAACGAATTACATCTTTTAGGGTTCTCTCAAGGGACTGGTAGCCGCAATGGGAGGCTATAAGTGCCCTTAAATAGGCTCCAAACCTGGGGAATTAGGTTTTCATTAAATAGCGTAGACTCGCCGAGTCCACTTTTTGGACTCGCCGAGTCCAGACGCGAACCCGTGCCCATAGCCGCGATCATACTCGGCGAGTTTGGGCTCCAACTCGCCGAGTCTCCTCACAAATCACCAAAAATATAAGAATGAATAATACCTGGGAATTCGGGCTGTTACATTGTGTTCCCATTTCCATATGGGAACCTCCAAAGGCTGAAGCTTGACATATTGGCTTCTGGTGGTCGACCTTGACCATCTGGCAGTTTAAGCACCTCTCAACATACCATGCTATCTCCCTCTTCATACACGACCACCAATAACAAAGTTGAAAATCACGATACATCTTGGTGGCTATAGGGTGTATCAAAAATATGGACTTGTGTGCGTCCTCAAGCACAATCTGTTTGATCCCACCTGAATTACGTACCCAAACCTAACCACGTTAGGTCAGCAATCCATGACTGTCGGTACAAAACATGTCGATCTCACCCCTAATTACCTCTTGGTTCCAATTCTCCTTCTTGGCTCCCTTGTCCTGAGCCTCCCAAATCAAATCCGGAAGTGGAAAATCAATTTAAATCTTCATACATAATCTCCTAACCAAAGAGCTATCCGACTTGCGGCTCAAAGCATCAGCGACCACATTCGCTTTCCCCAGGTCATAAAGGGTCTCGCAGTTATAATCCTTCACCACGTCAAGCCACCTGCATTGTCTCATATTCATATTTGGCTGATCCATTAGATATATTAGACTCCTATAATCCGTGTATATGGTACACTAGACCCCATACAGATAATGCCACATAGTCTTGAGAGCAAACACCACTGCTCCCAACTCCAAATCATGCGTCGGATACCGAACCTCATATGGCTTCAGCTGCCTAGAAGCATACACAATAGCACTATCTTGCTGCATAAGAACTGCCCCAAACCAGTGATTGAAGCATCACAATAAAAAAACAAAATCCTTGACACCACCATGTTGTCAAACGAAGCCTTGCAAAACTCCAAACCATTTTCTGTTCTAAGTTACATGACTTGGTTCCTGATATGGTTTTTAACCATAGTCTTCCACTCCTGAAATCACCCAAATACTTCATCTTCGCCCTTTGTCTTCAAAAAATACACCCAGTTATTCCTTGAGGAATTATCGATAAAATTCATAAATATTCACATCCACCATGAGACATCATAGGAAAGGGAGCCCATAGATCGGAGTGAACACATTCAATGATCTCCTTTCTCGAGTGTTGAACCAAACTAAACTTCACCCTACATTGTATCTCTTGAACACAATCTTCACCAGCTTTAGCATTTCTAGTTGTATTTCACCAAACAACCCCTTCTCGCTCATATGTCCTAACTTATAATGTGATAACTTTCTTTCATCATCATATTGATCCAATGAGTCAATCCAATCACTGTTCCTCTAACCGTAGATCCTTCCAAGATATAAATCGCATGAAGATTCATCTTTCCTATTGTGCATCTCTGCACTATGCCACTTCCCTTGATACTACTCACTGAATCATCACCATTTTGACTATCTCATTCCTCTCTTTAAAGGAATTTAACCAGTCACGATTGCATGTCATATGTGTTGGATTAGTTTCTAAGTCCATAACTATATTTGGTATGTACTTGACCCGGTTGTAGCATGGTCCTTTTGGGTTGCCTCCACCAAAGCAACTTCTTCAAGATGATTTATGGAGAGAGTGGATGTTATGGTTTATTAATATATTATATGAATAATATATTAAAAGATAAATCATATTAGTTAATTAATATTGATCAAGAATTAATTAAGAAATTGATTTTGTGATCAAAAGAGATTAATTGAACTAAGGGGACTGGAACTGCAATTATAAGATAATTGGATTTTGGGTTGTGGATCTATTAGATTATAGGGTGGACAATTTTAAGGTGGAAGACCAATTGAAATCATGCAAGGCCTTGTTCTAGAGGGTTCCATTGGAATGCTTAAGGCCAAAGCTATCTAATTAGGGTTTTGACTGAAACCCCAACAGTACACCTATACAAAGGACCCCAGGGCTTCATATTTCGGCTACCCAAGAAACCTTAGAGTTCTAAGAGCCGAAATTAAGCCTCCATTCCCTCTCTTCTTAATTATCTTCTTGCCTTGGTGTTTGTAATCCATTAGAGGTATTACAATTATGATACTAAGCTCTTGAAGTTGATGATTCTTGTCACTATCAAAGGTAATCATCTAAGCTTGTTTTAGTTGTAGATTTCGATTATATAGTATGCTTGATTAGGGTTTACAACCTTTGGATAAATTTTCATGTACAATAGAGAAACCTAGATCCAAAGCTTTAGGGTTTTGCATGTGCACATAGGAATGTTCTTTTGCTCAAAACCCATCAGTGGTATTAGATCCTTGCTTGGTTTCTATTGTATTCGATGCATTGTGTGCTTATTCATTGGTTAAAATTGATTTTTCTGCCTTCTGCCTGATAGACTCGTCGAGTCCCAAGATGAACTCGGTGAGTTCTATAAGGGACTCGGCGAGCTGGGCTATCAGACAGATGAATTTTTGGGATTTTGGCTTATTTTGACTTGGGATAATTACCAAAAATGTTTTTAATTACTAAAATCCAATTTCTATTGATTCCATGTGATTATCCTTGTCAAAATAAAAGATATTTATCATTTAATTAGATAACCATTGCCTTATTTGATAAACCTTAATTATTTGAATTATTTGATCAATTATCTTGCATGAAATTGGATTAGGTCAAAATTAGATAATCTCCAATAAATTTTTTAATTTTATTATTTGAATTTTGATCTAGACAGTTTTGAAATGTTTCAAAACTTGCCCTCAAGTTTTGGAATTAAAATTTTTTGATTAAAAGTGTAATTATGAAATATTTAAATTCTAAACCCTAGAATTTTACAAGTTTAAAATTCAACCCTTATACTATTATAATATTATAAGAATAACGGTTATATATATGTATAAGATAAATGCTAGGCTTACGATTAGTAGGCCTCATTCACGAAGCCGATCTATAAGGGGGTACAAGGTTGTTGCCTATAAAATGGCAGTTTAATGGGTGTCCGCTCTCACCCACCGCTTCATTGATTGGTGGAGGGTCGTTAGCTCTACGAGTATGATATGGAAACTAATTCCTCATAAAAAGTATAATGATTAATAAAGTAACTTAATGTTTTTATAAAATTCTCAATCTTAGTTACTTTAGAAAAAATGTGAAAATGATGCTATTCCATGAAATTACACTTTGTACCCTTGCTAAGACGTTAGTGGAGTGTGTGTGGTTAACCAACACACTAATTTGGGTCTAGCAAAGGTGGAAAAGGGAGACTCAATGTTTTTTATAGACCAATGGATCGTGTGTGGCTAACCGGCACATTGATTAGGTGACTGTAACATTGGGGGCACCATATACATTTGCATGGTTATTTACACCTTGTTTGTGATCCTCGGTATCCCAGTCACAAACTTGAAGGGCATATCGAGATTTAAACATGCCATTGAAAATTTCAATGAATCTCAAAAGATTTAGGAATTTTCAATACATTTAAAACTTAATTTCATTTTGTTTTTCATGGTGGAAATTAGTGAGTCGTCATTCACTTACCTTCAAATTATTTGTTGTTTAGATTATGACATCCCTCTTCTAAATTGCAAATAATGTTGTTGGATCGTAGCCCTAATTTCTCATTTGGGTGTTTAATTGGGGATTCTTAGCTAATCAAACTTTGTCTCCTTTCTTTTTCAGATGTCTAACTCGAACAACAACAACGCTTCAGGATTAACCTCTTCCAGCTCGTTCTAACTCATGAATTTGTGTGGGAGGGTGATTTTCGATGGGACGAATTTCAATGATTGGATCCGCAACATCTGAATGGTCAACCACTATGAGGACAAGGAGTATATCATTGACAACGAGCTAAAGGAGGTGAATGTCAACACTGTGACTCCCGAGGAGATCACTGCCTTTGAGGCTCATAAGCGAGATGCTACGAAATTCCATTGCATGATGCTCGCGAATAGGACTACAGAACTCCAAAAGTCCTACGAGGACTACTATCCCTATGAGTTGCACCAGGATTTACTCGACGGGTACCACCAAATTGCCAGGCAAAAGAGGTACGAGATCATCACTTCAATGATCACGACCAAGATGAGAGACGGAGAGTTTGTCACTGCTCATCTACAGAAAATGCAACGATATCCCGACTGCCTGCTGAAGTTAAATGTTAACTTCGATGAAGAGCTGGCGATTGATATCATCCTTCACTCCTTGCCACCGTGTTTCAACAAGTTTCGCATGACCTACCACATGAACAAAGAGGAGGTCAGCTTGAGCAAGCTTCAAGGCTTGTTAAGGACTGCTAAGAGCAACCTCAAGGAAAAATCCGTTGCATCAACTCCCGCTACAGCTTCCCTCATCTTGGCTATTGGGCAGGGAAGCATAAGAAGAGGAAGGCTCCTTCCATGAGCCACAATAAGGGAAAGTCCCATGATGGCACCTCTTTTAGTGGAACCATGGCTGGTCCCGCTGCACCCACCTCCAACCCAAATGATGCAGAGTGCTACTATTTCCATGAGAAGGGGCATTTGAAATGAAGTTGCCCGAAATATCTGCAAGATATCAAGGATGGGAAGATCAAGCCGTCCTTTGCAGGTATTTATACAGGATGTGGTTTTCACATTTTTTCTGATTTGTAAGGCCTAAGAAGAAATAGTGATGTGGAGCATGGGAAGATAAACTTGATCATGGGGAACAGAAGATCGTTGCCTGTCACCAAGATTGGAGTTTATTCTTTAGTGCTTAGTAGTGGGTTAGGATTAGAGTTGAATAATTGTTGCTATTCGCCAAAAATGGCATGAAACATCATTTTGTTTCATGGTTTGTATAAAAAAGGATTTAGATTTTTGTTTTATAATGAAAAAGGTTCTATTAATGCTTTTCTTAATGGTGCATTTTCATCGTCTACCCACAAAAGTCCTTTGGATATCTCTTCTATAGATCCGAGTGACAATGTTGTCTTCGTTGCAAGGAGAGGGGTTTTTCAAGAGCGAGAACTCATATGCCAAGGGGACAGTGGGATGCAAATCGATCTTGAAGAGCTTCAAGAATCAAACGATGAAGGAACCTCAAAGACTGGCGCTCAACTTGAGGAGGAAACTCCTGTCTAACCGATTGACGAATACTTACCTCTTAGACGTTCCAGTAGAGTTAGTATTATGCCTGCGTTGTATGGTTTTCATATAACAAGCGTGGGTGATACATTTATTAGTGATAGTACACTAATAAATATGGATGAACCTAACAGCTACAAGGAAGCCATGGCAGGCCCAGAGTCTGCAAAATGGAAACAGGCAATGGACAACGAGATTTGGTCCATGTATGACAACCAAGTTTGGAAGTTGGTTGAGAATGTGCCAAGTCGTAAGACGGTCGGGTGCAACTGGATCTTCAAGAAAAAGACCGTCATGGATGGGAAGGTACACACTTATAAAGTGAGATTGGTTGCGAAGCGCTTTACTCAAACTCCCGAAGTTTACTATGATGAGACCTTCTCACCAGTTGCGAAGATAAAGTCTATTAGGGTTATGCTAGTCATAACTGCGTTTCATGATTATGCAATATGGAAAATATATGTCAAAGCCGCTTTCCTTAATGGTAAGTTGGTTACGGATGTTTACATGAGTCAGCCAGAGGGTTTTGTCGATACGGAGCATAGTAATAGAGTGTGTAAGCTTGAGAAATCCATTTATGGATTAAAACAAGCATTTTGCAGATGGAATCTTTGTTTCGATGAGAAAGTCAAAGAGTTTTGTTTTCTGTGAAGCGAGGATGAGTCATGTATATATGTAAAAGCTGGTGGGAGTATAGTTAGCTTCCTCGTATTGTATGTCGATGACATACTACTTATAGGAAACGACATCCCGACCCTACAGGAAGTTAAGTCCTAGCTTGGGAAGGGTTTCGCTATGAAGGACCTCGGATAGGCTGCCTATATTCTAGGAATAAGGATAGTGAGAAACAGGAGTAAAAGACTAATAGGAATTAGTCAGAATACTTACTTAGACAAGGTACTAAAGCGTTTTAGTATGGAGAATTCCAAGAAAGGGGAGTTACCGATCCAAAGCAATGCCAAGTTGAGTAAGACTCAAAGCCCGAGTACCGAAGTCGAGATAGCGGAGATGAGTCGAGTATCTTACGCTTCCACAGTTGGCTCGATCATGTATGTTATGACTTGTACTCGCCCTGATGTGGCCTTCGCCTTGAGCATGGTCAAAAGATATGAAGGGAACCCTGGCAGAGCACATTGGACCGCAGTCAAGAATATTCTTAAGTACCTTCAGAGGACCAAAGAATGGTTTCTTGTCCTCGGTGGGAGTGATGAATTAAGGGTGTAAGGGTATAGTTACGACAGTTTTTAGACCGACCGAGACAATTACCGTTGTCAGTCGGGTTGGGTCCCTACCCTGAATGGAGGGGTAGCGACTTGGAAAAGTTCCAAGAAAGAGACCGTAGCTTATTCAACGTGCAAATCAGAGTACATAGCAGCGAGCGAAGCGTCAAAGGAGGCGATGTGGTTGAAGAACTTCATCATAGACCTTAGAGTTGTACTAGCCATAAAGGAGCCCCTGAAAATTTTATGTGATAATCAAGGAGAGGTTGCCTTGACCAAGGAACCGATGGATCATGGCAGATCCCGAGATATCGACATAAAATATCACTTTATTAGACATCAGGTGGAAGAGGGACTCCTCGTGGTGAAGAAGGTATTGTCAGAGGATAACCCAACAAATCCCCTTACGAAGGGACTGAGTAGGGTTAAGCACTTGCAGCACGCTAGGAGCATTGGGCTGAAGGACGATATTATTTTAGATTAGATAGGTTCGAAACATGTAATATATAAATTGTAATTAACATTTGATGATTAAATAAAGGGGTATTATTTATAAGTAAAGTTACTATCTTGTGTTAATTATTTACCTATTGCTTCACTTTGCATGTTTTGACTTCCAGAATAATAAGATTATTTGAACGGTCCACAGTCGCTCATACTTTGGAAGTAGGTATGAATGAAGACTGTCATTAATTGGTTTGTAGACTGTCTAAAGTGTATTAGACATAGCAAAAGTTTGATGCAACGTTCATGAGTGCTTATGAAATAAGATTTAAGCATTGGATTAAACCCATGCTTGCTGGCATCACTTAATGGAATTTATCACGAGTGATTGCAATACGATAATATCATATAGTCTTTAAACCTATATATATATATATATATATATATATATATATATATATATATATATATATATATATATATCAATGCATAACCAACTTGCAAACATCAAACCATATACATATATATATATATATATACATATATATATATATATATATATATATATATATATATATATATATGGTTTGATGTTTGCAAGTTGGTTATGCATTGATAATGCGTAAACACATCAGTAACTTGATATTATAAAATGCATTGTTGTGCATGATTTGATGAGTGAATAATAAATGCATATAAGTCGAAGTTTATATGTTCCTTTTATCCTAAGAGGGTAAAAGCGATATCTGGGCCCCTCGATGGTTTGACTTATGTGCCGGGACCGGTCAGGACTGAATTGATGTGTTCAATTAAGTTCTATGTTAGACGAATCAGAGATCGAGAAACAAATTGTTGGACAATAAGTATGACTATGTCCCATGTAATTGTCTACATGGTATCTTGAACGGCGGACTATACGATCCCTTGTCTAAAGGATGAGGCAGAGTTCGACAGCGGCTTTTGAGAGCTACAATTGCTAATCGGATATTCAAGTTGTACTTGAATTTATAGTTGTTAGACTTATGCAAGTGGAATACTGTTGGATTAGTGTGTAAGTGCATAACTATATTTGGTATGTACTTGACCCGGTTGTAGCATGGTCCTTTTGGGTTGCCTTCACCAAAGCAACTTGACAAGATGATTTATGGAGAGAGAGGATGTTATGGTTTATTAATATATTATATGAATAATATATTAAAAGAGAAATCATATTAGTTAATTAATATTGATCAAGAATTAATTAAGAAATTGATTTTTTGATCAAAAGAGATTAATTGAACTAAGGGGACTGGAATTGCAATTATAAGATAATTGGATTTTGGGTTGTGGATCTCTTAGATTATAGGGTGGACGATTTTAAGGTGGAAGCCCACTTGAAGTCGTGCAAGGCCTTGTTCTGGAGGGTTCCATTGGACTGCTTAAGGCCTAAGCTATCCAATTGGGGTTTTGACTGAAACCCTAGCAGTACACCTATATAAAGGACCCCAGGGCTTCATATTTCGACTACCCAAGAAACCCTAGAGTTCTAAAAGCCAAAATTAAGCATCCATTCCCTCTCTTCTTAATCATCTTCTTGCCTTGGTGTTTGTAAGCCATTAGAGGTATTACAATTATGATACTGGGCTCTTGAAGTTGAAGATTCTTGCCATTATCAAAGGTAATCATCTAAAGTTGTCTTAGTTGTAGATTTCGATATTATAGTATGCTTGATTAGGGTTTATAATCTTTGGATAAATTTGCATGTACAATAGAGAAACCTAGATCCAAAGCTTCAGGGTTTTGCATGTGCACATAGGAATGTTCTTTTGCTCAAAACCCATTAATATGATAGGGTGCTTTAGAGTCCAAGAACAAAGCATTAGCAGAACTAGTTATACATATAGTTAAAACATCATCATCATTCCCTTCATCAAATTTCTTTGAACCAGAACAACATCGTTATGGATTGATTCAACACCATTGTTCCCTTTCTTTAAGAATGTACAATATCTTCTGAAATGCCCTATTTCCTTATACTTATAACATCTAATGTTGTCTTTAGATTTGGAACTTGACTTCCCTTTATTACCTCCAATTCTATTTGATGTTCTTCCTCTACCTTTGAACAAATCGGAACTAGTATTTTCTTCTCTATCTAAAACTTTTTTTTTTTTTTTCAGTTCCTTAGACATCAGAGAATCCTTCACATCATTGACAGTGATCATTGTCTAACCATACAACAAGGAATCAACGAAATTTTTTAAAAGAATTCAGTAGTGAACATATGAGGATAAGGGTTTGATCTTCATCTTCAATCCCACGATGATCATATTTAAGTTTTCCATATGATCCTTTAGTTTGGTATTTTCCGACATCCTAAGGGTATACAAACATTGCTTCTGATACAACTTGTTTGTTAGAGAATTTTTATGATACTTGTCACACAATTTCTCCTAAATCCTAGATGCACTCGTTTGATCCACGATCTCACTCAGTACTTCTTCTTTCAAACTCAATAGAATAGTGTAATGCATTCTTGCCAAAATATCCACGTTCTTGTCAACCACCATGTCCTTTGGCAATTTTATCTCTCCTCCTAGTGTTGTTGTACATCCTTGTTGAATCAGAAGAGCCCTCACCATCACCATCTACAAAGTGAATTCATTTGGACCACTTAACTTCTCCAAATAAAACTTGTGAGTGGACATCTTCAATCACAAGAACACAAACCGCAACTCTAGTACCACTTTTTAGAAGAGCCCTAACCATCACCTTCTACAAAGTGAATTCATTTGGACCATTTAACTTGTTGGAAACTTAGAGGTGGAAGACAGCATTCAACAGGTAAGAAGCATATAAGTGATTGCATGCCACGATGTGGCAATGTAAAGGCCACAATGTGGTCACCTTTCCTAACACAGAAGCTTATTGAGACATGGAGCACATGTGATTTAAGTAATGACCACAATGTGGAGCCTAACTCCCATGACTTGGCAGCTAGTTTCTGGAAACTATATATGTCGAACATTAGGTCAAATTTCGGGAGTTGGCATGGGAATTAAGATAAGAGCTGTGACTAAAACCTTCTGGAGAACCCTTGGAAGTTCATAATTCATTTGGAGATCAAGATTCGAAGATTATTAGAAGAAGAACAATATATAATCATTCGGTTTGATAGCTTTAACAATGTCTAGTTTAATTAGCTTTGATTTTATGTTTGTTTCTGTTCTATTTATGGGCTAATCACCATATACTTTTGCTTAGTGTATATGAACCTTAATACTATGTTTTAGTTTCTCTTTTCATGGATTTTATGAAGTTGGTTTAGCTTGTGTTTAATTATCGATACATAACATGTTAAAACTTTTAATCTTCGTCGCTTAGATTCAAGTTATTTGTAAGAAAAATGATCACTGTTATTGTATGAACTTGTCTACTTAGTTGTTTATGATCATTAAATTGCTAGATCTAGGATTGACCAACTTTTATATTAGGTAATAAAGTTCATAACTTTACCTGTGTTAAAGAACATAATTTGATCATAGTTGTGTTTGGTTATTTGTCTTGATCATAGATAATTAATCCTAGATATATCTTACATAGCCCAATACTCGTAAATAATCAATTATGTGTTCACTTATATATGATCATTGCATAGTAATTGACGAATTGGTGAAAACATTAGGAAATCGAATCAAGATTCTTAATGATATTTATGTTTGTAACCAACTGAATTAGTCCATGTGTTGAAACTAACCAAAGGACAAAGAAGGATTCAAAGCTAAATGAAAGTGTCTTCATAATCTTGATTACAATCGTCTTTAGTTAATTGATTGCTTAGTTTTAGCAGTTGTTTGAATTAAGTTACTGGACTTGCAAAATCAGTAAAAACCCCATATTTAAATTTGTTTCTTAGCTTAATTATTAGTAGTTATTTTCTAAATAAAAATTTTGTTCCCTATGTTTGACACCAGAATAAACTAAACTACCCTATAAGTGAACTATGTATACTACCTAAGTGCAATTAGTTAGTTAGGTAAGTTAGGTTTATAAATTTAAAACTGGTAGTATGTAAATTGCACATCACTTATCACTCTAGAATTCAAGACACATCAAATGACTTGGGATGTCAGAACTAAGAACCTAATAGGCCAAGCTCACTAGCATATAGGCCCATGAAAGGTGTCAACCAATCACATTTCGCCATGAAACATCTTCTAGAACATTCATCCATGACATACAACATGAGTATCACCAACGCATATAAGGGAGCACCATGCATCATAGTGGAGCATCACGATGCATATGTGGCGCATCATCAACACTAGTGGCCCAATATCCATCATGGTTGCAGAAAATGGTGTATTATTTTAGCGTCACCAATTTTTGAGCATCATATAGTACTTCATAGTGTACATGGCTCAAAAAAGTACACCCTGCACCAAGATGGCACATCTAGCATGAAGATGGCATGTCTCATGCAAGGATGGCGTAACTATCACCAATATCGCGCAACATGCTTCAGTGTGGCGCAACTTCTCTGAGGTTGGTAGAAGAACTCCACTTTGGCGCAACATCCTTCCATTTGGCGAAACACCTTCATAGATGGTGCAACTTCCGTCGACTTGGCACAACATCCTCATGAATGGTGCAATTTCCATTCACTAGGCACAACTTCTTCATGAATGACACAACATATATATGATTGGCGCAACATGTTGCTCCATTTCACTCCAAATGATCCAAGTTGCTCAATGTTGCTCCAAATGAATTCCAAGAGCTTCAGTGAAGTCAAATACTTCATGAAAATGCTCCAAATGCTCAAGTCATATATATATATATATATATATATATATATATATATATATATATATATATATATATATATATATATATATATATATATATCCGAATATATATTGAAACCGACTTATTTTTATCTACACAATAATTTAAACCATCTCAATTCAACATATAATAGGCATAATATAATTCACTCTTAGGAATTTTTATCTTAAAAGCGATATAAAATACATTCTTTTGTCTTTATATTGTTATAAATTTAATGTGCATCGATTGTAAATTGTAATATCGAAATATAATGTTTTAACGTAGTTCAAGTTCATAAAAATTTAATAAATTATATATCGTTTTCGTGGAACTTATACCATGACATTTTATAACTAACTAAACCGTTGTAAGCTTTTCTACGGTTTTCCATGGTTTACATTGCGTTGCACTGAGTGTGCGAACCCTAGCTTCTATACAAGGGATACAAAATGCAATAAATCATAGTTAACTAACTTGTCTAGTTGTTTTATAATAGAATTTTAATCAATTACAATTCTTGCACACTCCTCAAAATCTTTTATATTACCTGCATGCTAATTTAATTATCGTCACATGGATCATAATTTTCATTACGAACACGGAAAGCAGACGATGCCAAAGAACTTTTGGGAAAAGTTGGAAACAAGTACAATTAGTGTTCAAGAAACGCCATCTTTGCAAAAAGCAACCAAACCCAATATGGAAACAAGGTACGCATGGTGCTATTTTGCTTAAATAATTAGACGGTAATTGCTCGATTAACATGTTCGTTAATATTGGTTGCAAACAGCTGTTCTCTCCATGACTTTGAAAATTTGATGCTTTGCTTTTACCTTTTTGCCACCCACTTTGTCAAATTTACCTAAAATGCTTTCTTCGAGAAAATGCCTGGGCAGGAACTAGAAATAATTAAAATATAAGGGTGCCATAAGCGGGCTAAATTTTCTTTAATGTGGAAAAAGAAAAAGTGGAAACGTTCATCTTTTTAGATTTGGAACATAGATACTTTATAGTTAGAAAGTATAAAGATTTTTAAGCAATGATTAAACGTTTTTGTTAAGCTATTTACAAGTCAAACATTGACTTTATTGCATAAAAGAGTCGTCAATTCTGATCATGTTTTTTATTATTTGATTTTAGCTAGTTAACACAATGCTATTTTCGTCTTGGAATATCTAGAAATAACTTTAATCTTATTCATAAAATGATGATATTTATGATCTTGAGGATTGGGACAGATAAAATTATGTCATTTATTGGCATATAAAAACAGTCGCAAAAAACCTAGAAAAATAACTAAAAGCTTCTTGGAGAATTAAGGACACAAATAATAAATGTCATTAGAAATTCTTCTACTAAAATCTTTTAGTGACATTTTTTTGAGTAAATTACACGAATGGTCCCTATGGTTTAGGATAATTTTCGCATTTGGTCCCTAATTTATTTTTTTAACTCGAAAAGTCCCTATTGTTTGTTTTTGGTATGCGCTTGGTCCCTGTCATACATAAAAAAAGCTATTTTGCCCTTGATTTTTTAATTTATTTAAATAAACACACCCTAATCCCACCCCTCTCACCTTACCTTACCTACCTCATCATTTTTTTCTATTTAAATAATAGTCGTTTTAGGTAAGACAGGGACCAAACATGTAACAAAAACAAACATTAGGGACCAAGAGCATAACAAAAACAAAAAAAAAGGCTTTCCGAGTTAAAAAATTAAGTTAGGGACCAAACGCGTAAATTCTCCCAAACCATAGGGATCATTCGTGTAATTTACTCCATTGTTTTTAGTTTTACCGGTATAATTTTTAGGCTTGTAGTAACGTTTTCTATTTGTCATAATAAAAGAAAAGTTTTGTGTCATTTAATACTCATTTAAATAATTCATATGCTATTTTTAATTACATATTTTAAAATTTTAGTGGTATTTTTTATTTGCCACAACACAAAACAATAGTTTTTGGCACATTAATTTGTTATTATAAATACTCGTAGAAGATAATAAAAATTCATTTGCATAAAACAAAATAAAATGCATTTTCTTCTTCTGTTCAATGGAATAAAACATTACCATGATTCTATCATATCTAAAAAAAACACTGTGTATAGAAAAATTAAATCATTCCATCTTTTGCAACTTTTAATTCCAATTCAACATAATCACTTATGATCTACCAAGGAAAATCATACATTTGACTATCTATAACACAAACTTAACACCAACTTATGTAGAACAAAATGGTATTTGTTTTGATCGACTAATTTCATGCATTCATATGTTGAGCTTAGCATTATCATGCCATAATTTAAATCCGAACTACAATAGTAAAAGTTGAGAATTATATAAACTAATAAGAGCAACTTATATTGTGACAGTGCAAGTGATTTTAATGACCTCCAAGTTCTTCATCTCCCTTTGAATGTTACTTTCAGGCGTTGTCTTTGCCCTTTGAATGTTACTTTTGGGTGTTGTCTTTGTAATAGACTAGAAAAAAGAATACAAATATAATGAGATAAAGTTATAATAATAGCAAAAATGAATTAGAAAGATTATAAAATAAAGAAAAGGTGTAAAATTTACCTTGGAAACAATTGGTTTATTCATGACATTCCACCATTGCAATGACTGAATTAGTTATGTGTTAAGAAACTATCAGGTTAAATTTTTTATTCCATTTTTACCTAATGTGTGAATTTATATATTATATAGTTTTAAATTTATAATCCTAACCTACTTAACTAACTAATTGCACTAGGATAGTATACCTAGTCAAATTTATAGAATAGTTAGCTAAGTTGGGTATCGAACATAGAAAACGGATTTAGCTAATAAAATAATTATTCTAAAAAGAATAATAAATAGGGGGTTTTTTTATCTGATTTTGAAAGTTCAGATTAACTTAAAACTAAGCACACACTCAACTAAAAACGATTATGAACACGATTTAAAAGACACTTTCGTTTAGTTTCGAATCCCCCATTTTCCTATATGAAGTTTCTAAGTATGGATTTATTCAGTTGGTTATCAGTTTAGATGTAATTAGGAGTCTTCATCCGATCTCCTACTATTTTTACCAATTTATGAAATATTATGTAATGATCATACACAAGCAAACACATACTTGATTATTAATGATAATTGGGCTATGTAAGATATATCTAAGTTAAACACAATTATGATCAAATTAATGTTCTCCAACACAACTATAGTTGTTACCATTATTACTTAATCTAAGATGTGATTAATCCTAGCTCTAGAGATTTAATGATCATAAACTACTAGGTAAACAAATTCATGCGATTCAGATGGTCTTTAAACTACATCTAACTTAAGTCAAAGAAACAAAGATGCAAACTTGAACATGCTAGGTAAGAATAATGAAACTTCTTAAAAGGAAAATATAATTTAGAAACTAACACATAGTTTTAGGGTTTATCTACACTAAACGGAAGCCTAATGATTAGCTATTCATGGCATAAAATAATCACACAAAAATAAGAATTCGAAACTCTTAATCTAATGAAAACCGAATGTGATGTGTAATCTTCAAATCTTCAATCTCATAGTGCTCTCTTTACCACATGGTTGTTTTTTTTGCAAATCTCTAGCCTCTAAAATCGATTATCTATCCAGAAATTCAGATCTACCCTCCTAAAAGTCGATGGCTAAAAGGAATATTTATAGTTTCCAAATGTCGCGTCTTAGGTTGTGAGAAGTAATGGCTCACATCGTAAGCTCAATATAATCCATGATTGACAAGAAAACTGCATTTCTCGTAGTTATCATCTGGAATCTTCATTCTCACATCGTGGACATTAATGGCTAACATTGTGAGCTTCTATTTAACTCAATTTTCTCTCTCTTTTATCCTCAATTAGGCTCCTAGCTCAGCTTCAGTCCTTCCATGTTTCAGCTATTGTGGTTTTTGGTCAACTTTCCTCAAGAATGTCATATTTGGTTGCAAAATGCAATTTAACTCAATAAGTATCAAATATCTTTTCAAATAACCAAAATATAGCAAAGAATGCGTTAAAATGATGCCTAAATATATGTATAAGTAAGGCCATATCAAAATACCCCACATTTGTTTTTTTCTTGTCCCCAAACAAAACAAATTTTTGTTATCATCATTTTAAAACCCTAACTACCAACATTGCATAGGACAATTCATTTTGATCCTGTCCATTACTTCAAAACCGCAATGTATGGATTTGTGGATAAATTTTCTTAAAACCTTCCCAATCCTAAATACTTACGATCCTCATAAACACTTTCCCACTTTTTTTTAACAACACTCATTTTATGCATCCCTCAGAATATATCCGCATAAAACTCTCTTAACCTCAAAGTATTTTTGGTTAAGCTCCCAAACATACATATGGTAAAATAACCTAGAAAGAACAACTACAACATGAAATAACTTGTCAATTTGCCTTATTTCTTCACTTTCTTCAAGATGTTCATACTTTGATAACTCTTATTTACTTAGCAACTTTGCAATTTTTTTTTCTTTTTTTCACAACTTTTTACTTTCTTTTTTCTTTTTCTTTCACTTTTTTCTATCAAACTAAAAAATAAAATGAAAAACATATCCTTAAGCAAGGGAACTTAAGTTCAATCCTTATTGATTAGAGGTATTAGTCTATGGTGTAATGACTACAGAAGCTGTCATGGATACATTTTTGGTACACGATGCTAAACATATTGTGGCCCTCAAAATGAGTAAGGTTGTGTTTTTTTCCATGATTTCAGTAGGATAGGAAAGCCATAAATACACTATAACATATATTGGCTCAAATAAACATTGAAACTCATATTGGATTGTCCCACACAATGTTAGCAACCTAGATCTCAATATAACAATCTTATTAACTAGATTCAATTTTAGATTGTTATTTCAAATCATTTTAATATTTTTTTAAATCTTGGTCACTTTTTTTTAAAAAGAATAGTATGCTTGCATTCCTAAATTCAACCCCTACCCCACACTTAAATAATGCAATGTCCCCATTGCATACTAAAGCAATATAAGAACTTAAAACTAAAGAGGAGAAATTGGAACAGACTCCCTTGGGGCAGTAGTGACGAGATCGAATTTTGAAATTTGTGTGGAAAGCTTGAACATCTTGAATTTATACTGGAACTAGACTTTGGCAGCTACTCATCAATTCACCGAATAAAATTCTATACCAAAAACTCGCATCTTCAAAAAGCATGGTGCATAAAATCTTCAAAGCAATGTATCGTAATGTGGTAATTCGCCACATTGGTTGGTGATAGAATTTAATGATCGAAATATTCTATAACAAAAATCTTAACATAAGAAATGTGATAAAGGATTTGAATAACAACGAGTAAATAAGATCTGATTTGATTAATAAGCATTATACAACTGTTCGTTACAAGAGTTCAGAACTATTATGTGAAATGCTTCTAAGAACAACGTGCCTTTTCTACGAACAAGTCCTTTATATATAGGGTGTGAAAAGAGTAACTTGAAAGGAGACATAAATTCCAAAACAATATACTAACTTCGGAATTAAGAAAAAAGACTAATACAATTCAGAACACTACAACATTGACACAACAACTTTTGAAACCTAAAAATCTCCCCATTTGTGTCAATTTGTAGTAGTTGTAGTCTTTATTTCTTCCTTCTTTTGAACTTCAAAAATTTCGGAATAATCTTTAAAATAGTCATTCTGATAGTTAAGTAGCACTTTATCATATTAGAAACACACTTTGTATATTCAACTAGATTTTTCTTGTTCGCTTCTGTTGTCGCTAATATTTGCTTAAGAGTTGTTGTAGAATACAAATGCTTGTCTCTTAAGAAGAGCAGAAAAGTCTTGATCACTTTATCCTTCTGTGTCATGTAAGTAATACTCCATTTTTCCTTATCAATTGTTCTAGCCTTAATATTTTTAATATTGTCAGGTTGATCAAAAGGCTTCAAAATTGGTTTTCTTTTCAGCACCGCTACAATCTCAACATCCATCTTTGACATTTCAAGAATATAACTTTTGACCATTTTCTTCAAATGTTGATAAATTGGATCATACTTCACCACATCCCTCGAAACAATATTGAACATAGAAATCCAATCATGAGGGTCTAGAAATGGAAAGTTAGCCAAAGTAAACTCATTAATGATATGAGTACGGCCTCTATAAGCTTTGAAGTGTATATTCAAAAACCCATCAACCTTCTAAGGAAGCCCAACCTTAAGTCCTACAATCCTTTTCAGACTCTAGGATTTGTATGGTGGCTTAGAAAACATTTGATCGTTGTTAGTATCAAAGGATGTCTTTGGTTCCAACCAAAATAAGTTCAGATCATCAATTGCTTCTTTTTGCATCCAATCAAGCGTCCATTCAGGAAATAATGATTTCTTGCTTGCAAGAATTTTTTCACCATTCTTGAGCTCAACATCTTCAGCATCCAATTTCACTCTTAATGCATTAAGCTCATCTAGCTCCTTGTCTCTCTTTTCTTTCTTAATCTTTTCCTTCTCATTCATGTAAGGATTTATCTCAGAAACCTCCTTTGTAACAATATTTACATTTCCTTTACCCAATCTAGAAGTTATATTAACCTTCTGACCTGTTTTAACTTCTTTCATATCCTTCATCTTTTCAGAAAGCTTCTTCTTTTCAAGAACAACTCTACCAACATCATCTATTTTCTCCATGAATCATGTCTGATAAGGGTATTTAATATTCACCTTCGGTTCTCCCCATTTTTTTCAAAGAAGCCCCGTTTCTACTAACACTATGAATATTATTCAGCTTTTCCATGATCGGTTTCAACTTGCCATTAGTTATCTTACCAATGTTAACAACAAATGGAGCATCCCTTGTTTCACAATTCTTAACAATCGTTTGATGATTGCAAAATTTATTCCTTGAATCAAATTCATCTCTTCTTGATTTTTTTGAGATGAACAGAAGCATTTTTGAGTTGATCCTTCAAAACTTTCACCTTCTGAGTTTGTAAATCAAGTTCATCCATAATTTTGTTTTTAGCAACAAGATGATTCTACATGCGGAAAATTGTATTTGAAATAGACGCACGATGATCTGCATTATCCTTCTAAATTTCAAATCATAAATTAACCAAGGCTTCTTTCTCCGTTTGTAATGAAATACGAAAGACTTTGATTAGTTTCTTGACATCAGTGACACTCTTCTCCAAAGTAGTTTTGAAATCCTTCATAAATTCTTGTACTTCATTCAAAAGATTTTCAACATTCTCAGTTGCTTCAGAAGTTTGGTTTGTAGAATTTTCAGCCATCTTCCTTATTTCTTCATGAACCTTTGAATTTGCAGAAGTTAACAACTCAACTTGTTGATAGAAAAACTTGAACAAACATTAGTCACAAGATAATATAATGCGGAATAATAAGTTATTATCGAAGGATCTTGTTAGCTCAACAATAGTAACTAGAAGAGTTAGATTACAAAAATATAAAAGAAATAAATAGAAATAAGTTATATAAAGTAGAAACGAAGTTGATTCATAACAAGGTTTGCATGCAAACACAAGTTAGTAAGTGCGATCAACTTATAGTGAAGAGGACTCGGTTATCAAAAGATAATAGTGATGGAGATGAACGATCTTTGTATTTCAATAAAAGTTTAGGAAGTGATGTTCAAATTGTGGTGTAAAATACATGAAGAGGGAAACTTTATTTATAGAGTCCTGTAAGTTACAATGAGGATTAAACTATTACTAAAAAACTGACTTTAGTAACCATGAAAGGTTCACTGGATAAAACAAAGTAAACAAGTAATGTCAGTTAAAGTAACAAAAGTCTTCATGCATCATCCATCTATTTGGTAGTTCTTTAGGTCTACGGTTCATCAATAGAAAAAACAATATCTGGTTTGAAATTTTCTCTACGGTACCACCAAGTCTTCAGCTATGCGGTTACTTAGCTGAAAAGGGTCACTTTTTGTTTTAACACAACTATAGCCAAATGAGTCGTCACAAGATTTTCCTAGTTCGAAGTAGAAAAATCATTTGTATGAAGTAAAATTGAATGAAGTTTCTAACTCAACTCTTTGAACCAACCCTTCATCATTGGAGCATCAACATCATTACTATCAACTTTCACAGTAAATGATGGAAGAAAAAAAATCACCGATAGCTAGGGTTTCAGGGTGCAAAACCCTAATCCCTTAGCTTAGGGCCTAAGCAAGTCCATGGACCTCCTACCCTTTAGTCTTGGACGAAAATTCCTAGATTCTTCTAGGGATTTTTGGCCCTTGCTTAATAAGGTGGTCCAATGGCCCAAAGCCTCAACTATCAAATAATCACAAAATAGCCCCTCTACTTTGAATCAGTTCCTTTAATCCCAAAATTAATTTCAGATTAATTCCTGATTAAATACTAATTAATGATATGATTTCTAATTAATATATTATTCTTATAATGTATTAATAAATCATATTTATGCCCCAACTTATTATTCTTAACAATAAATCAGCGTCTCTCCTTAACAGTCATCATGTCTAGTCACCAGTGTGATGGCAACCTAAAAGGATCATGCAACTATCGGGTCAAGTACATCCCAATTATAGTTATGGGCTTAGACACCTAATCTAACAATATCTTCGAAGGTTCAAGATCGCTTTTTGAGTCATAGGTACCATTCAACATAAGAGTGGTAACCTAGAATAATAAAGAAGTATATTATATGAAAGTAGTCAAATTAGTTTGAAACTTCGCAAAATTTACATTTTGGGTGATAATTATCAATTTATGCATGATTTTTGATTGCGCTAAACAGAGAAAAATATCTTTGCAAAACCCTGATGTTAGTTTTCTCTTTTTTGGTTCAGGAATAGCTGGCTTTATCCCCATACTCCTGGAAACTGAAGGGGGGTAACTTGTCATTCTTACCAACAGCAAAGAATTAATCAATGTTGAATTAACAAAAAGGTGACCCAAAGTAAGTAGTATTGGAACCGACGAAGAAAGACATAAGCTATAAGAATTATTAAGCAAAACAACCGAAAAATTCTTTAACATTTACCAGTTAACATCTTGAAAGATGAAAGGTAATTTGAAACAAGTGATGAACTCACGTCTTTTTAAGAATTATGCTCTCCTACAAGCCAGTAAAAAGCATTAGTAAGCCCACTTCTGAGTACAAAAACCTAAGGGAAATAAGAATCCTACCTGAACTAATCCAATCAATAGGTAACGAATCCCCATTTTCAAGAGATTGCATATTGATAAAGAAATATTCCTTTGCCACCCAACATGATGACAAGACTTATTATAGACTAGATGATTGTCCTGAGCTTTATTCTAAAAATAATGCAGGAATAACGAATGGTCCTATGATAATAAATACTAGAAATTTCATATAAGCCAATATCAAGATTCTTAGTTCTGTTAAGATGGCTTAACCAAAACAAGATGTTGCAAACCATAGGCATGATTTGGGTATAAGGAAACTTTGCATCTAAAAAAAAATTCAGGAATTATAGTTAAGAAGAGAAAAGAATGCCTAACATGAAAAGGGAGATAACAAAAAATTCACGATGAAGACACAAAATCTTGTTTTAACTTTACATAAAAATATTTGAAACTAATTTGTGGAGGAAGCGTTCTTTCGAAGCAGATAGAGTTGATGTTGATGTTCGATAAATTGCTAATTTCTCTCTTAATTCAGGAAAGAATAATCAAATCAATAAAATCATCATAAATGAACCCATCATTACCAGATTTGGAGATAATAATATATTTATCTATGACTCTAAAGTTATAGAAAGAAACAAAAAAAATATTACCAAAGAGATTAGTCGATCAAGTCAAGATAAGAAATTATAGGGTCAACTTATAGGAAGAAACATATATGACTAACAGGCTAAAGAGAATTCAAAATTCATAGGAAATTAAACATTCATCCCAACACTTTAGCAAGTCTAATAGAAAATTATCAAATATGGAAATCTCTAACTCCGATGACCAAGGATTGAAGATTTCTCAGGGGAATTGTCATGGGTAGAATTTTCATATTTATTTTATTCCTAAGATCTTAAACTTATACTAGCATCCTAAGTAACTCAACATCTTTGATTAGTCCATATATTGGGATTACATTCTTATTTCTTTTGGTGACTTATACATGTGTAAAAGGCTTCAGTAAAAAAGGATGGACCAAGTCAAAAGTCATCGGTCTATTTTTTATAGCATAACAAATCATATAAAATCTATTGAATTGATGTGTGATTACCCGAGAATAACACTACTTTGATGGAATGTTGAACATTATGTGCAAGTAATTATATAATCCAAAAGTGGGTGGAACCTGCAAGGAAATCAAGCCAACGGGATACTAACAAACTTGGGAGACGAATTGCTAAATTTATCAAGAAAATGTTGTTGGTAATATTTACCAATCACCAATATTCAATATTTTTTTCATATCTCAAGCTCTCGAGCTCTGATTGCCTGACTCAAGAAGTTTCAGAAATTGGATTGAATTCCCTACAAACTACATTTTTGTTTTTCAATTATTTATCCCGTTTTCATCAACAAAATGTGTCTGGAAGACAAAGAATGCGGATCCGGCAACAATGATGCCCTGAAGGACGTCAAGGTAAAAACAGTCAACATCTCATCAAATTTCAGAGAGTAGTGAAATAGGAAATACCTTGTCAATGTCATACATGGACTTTAAGCATCCCTAAGGACATCAAGGAATTATTGGGGCATCTCAAGATGGAACGACTTGTTACGTAAAGAGCTCGGATTTGTGAATGACGACATACAAGGCCTCTGAGATGTCCCCTAGCACGGTGACCATTTTACGCCATTTTTAGTGCAATTTAAGGAAGAAAAATAGCATGCAAAGACGCACGAAAGATGCTATTCGACATGTGTAATGCCCCACCATGTTCACATGCCAACTCGTTCTTCTACATTATATTGACGATTTAGATTAGTTTTTTGCATAGGTTCTTTCTCCTTTATAACTTTCACGAAAAACCACAAAAAACCTCTTCTTTCTTTGATTTCTAGGTCAAAAATCAACCAAAACTCATGATTTTTGTTGCAATCTTCAAGAAATCATCAAAGCTGCATCACATTACAAGATTTACCCACTTAAATCACCTATTTTCGGTTGATTTCAGAACCCCCAATAACTAGAGCTTCAAAATTTTAACTTATTTTCGGTTTTTTGCATCAAGTTTTTGATTCTTCTTGACTAGTAACACTATCTCAAAGGGTATGAACTTTAAAACTCCATTTTTAAGGTTTAATTTTCAGTTTTTTTATGCCCACAAAAAATCCAAAATTTCTGAAAAAAAAATTTATGCATGAAATGGTTTAAAATCTTGTGGAAAAAGTGTGTGTAGTTGTTAGAAGTATGTTCCAAACATGTTGAATGTGTTGATTTGTGAATTTTTCTGAAAACTGAAATTTTATTCAGTAACTATCTGAGATCAAATTTTTACTTATAATGTTAGATTACTCATATACATGTTAATATAAGTGCATATATTAAAAATCCATGTTTCAAGAAGTTTTCATAATGATACTACAATTTGACATTGTATTGTCAGTATGAAAATTTATATGTTGCAGGTGTTATCTGTTTTTAGTTGATACTTGTCACTGGCAGCCGTTTTTATTATTGTCTGTGTTTTTAATGGACTAGATAAAATCATTTGAAAATAATTAATTACTGAAAACAAAAACAAGATTGGAAAAGATAACTATTCAGATTGAACTTAATTTAAATATGTTTCATATGTTTAATGGAAAGCTTTCTTTTGTGGTTTTGTGTGATTAATTTTGCAAATGCCAACAAAGAGATCAAGAGTGGCATTAGGAGACGTTTCATCAGGATGCAGATAAACTGTGAGGCCAGCATGAGAACCAGTCATATTGTCAGAGCCAAATGTACCTTTGACTTTTAACCTACAGTATCACACACTTCATGAGCATCCAGATGACACATGCTTGACAGTATATGAGGCCACCCACACACTTATTGGATTTATAGTGGAGTACATGGTGGAGCTACACTACTTATTTAGGCGTAATGTTAAGGAGTAATTTACCACTATGGACGGGGTGGAGCTCTAAAATTTAACCCCACATAAGTTTATGTCGATATCGTATTGGAGTGGGTGAGGAAACTTTGACGTATTGAGGTGCCTGGTAGGTCAGAGAAGCTATAGTTGGGGAGCTCCAACTCGTCTTGTAGGAATCTTTTTGCACGCGCAGATTAAGCACCCAACTCGACGAGTTGGCACTGGAAATGAAAACCCCAATTTGGGGCCATTGCACCCTATATAAAGAACATTAACTCCTAAGGCTGGCCTCCTTACCAGCCTCCTTGCCCAAAGAAAACCCTAGAATCGCTTTCCTCCTTGTTTATTGTGTTTTGTGAGTGTTTGAGTAATTGTTTGAGATCTTTGAAGAAAGTGTTGATGAGAGAAGTATCAAGCATGGAGGAGTGAACTTGGATCCAAAAACTCTACATCATAGGGTGCATCTTGGAGGTATAAAGTCACAGCCTTGACATGTAGCTTATTAGATCTCATCTTTTGTAGTTTACGACTTGATTTTGGGATTTTGGCTTGGATGTCCAAAGGAAAGAGGTTGCCAGACGTTGAGAGGTAGATTTGGTCTTTATAACACCTCTAGAGGATTGAAGTTGTAAACTTTAATAGCCTCCGTACCCCATTCATGAAATATTTCCACAATGAAGCCTAAAATGGACCTTGGAGAGTGTTTCAAGCATGCATGGACGTAAAGTTAGAAACTTTAAATGATTTGTCCAACCTTGGACATCAGATCTGTGTTTTGGGACGATGGGATGAGAGTTTAGGGGCTTAATGGGTCAAGACCCTCCTCAAAGGAACTAAGGTTTGGGTCTAAGGCTTATTAGATGATCTTTGGGGGTAAAGTTGGAAACTTTAACCTTCTAGATGTCTCTATGGTTAGGGATCTGAAGTTTGGAACCTTTAGATTCAAGAAAAAGGGCTTAATGCTTTAAGTGAGTTGACAGACTGAAGAACTCGACGAGTTCATAGGGGAAATCGGCGATTTGGATTGAGGTTACCCCGATTTTGTTGGAAAATAGAGGACCTTGACGAGTTGTGGGAAAAATCGGTCAGCTGGATCGCAACATTGCGATTCTGGCTTTGGAATGGACTTGACGAGTTACAAGGATAACTCGATGAGTTACGTCAACTCGGAGTGTTGGCTTTGACTTTGAGTTTGACCTTGACTGGAGTTGACTTTTAAAGGTTTGAAAGGTTGAGTTGTGTCTAAGGATTTATTTATGATTAGGGAGGTGGTAGAACTGATACTCGGGGTGTGGACCTACTCAGCTAAAGTTCGCATTCAAGTTAGGTCTCCTCACCATACCAATGGGTCGAAGGCACCAAGGCCGGCCCATTATGTGCTATGGGGAATGATAGTTGATTATCCATGTTATATTGATATTTGGAATGTGATAGTTAGATGGATCTTGCTATACGTATGCTTTCAAAATTGTTAATGTTGGATTAGTGTCAAATTCCATAACTATTTTGATATGTACTTGACCCGATTATGAGCATGGTCCTTTTGGGTTGCCTTCACCATAGCAATATGTAGGATGAATTAAGGAGAGAAAGGTTAATTATGATATATTAATATATTATGAGAATAATATATTAAAGGAGAAATCATATTGTTCAATTAATATTAGTCAAGAATTAATTAAGAATTAATTTTGTGGCTAAAATAGATTAATTAAATTTAAGGGACTGGAGTTATAATTATAAGATAATTATAATTGGGCTATGGATCACCTAATAAAATATAGGTTGGACGAATTCTATGGGAAGCCCATTAGAAATCATCTAAGGGATATGTTAAAGGAGTCAATGGGCTGCTTAGGGCTTAAGCAGCCAGATTAGGGTTTCCTAGTTGAAAACCCTAATAGCATACATGTATATAAAGGGCACCCTATGCCCCAAAAACGTGGACAAGTCTTCCTCTAGGGTTTCTAGACATTTTGGGCAGCCTCCTCTCTTCTCCTCTTCATCCAAGTTGCTTAGTGGTGTTTGTGACTCCATTAGTGGTGTTTGTGACTCCATTAGAAAAACTAGATCCAAAAGCTATTAGGGTTTGCATGTACACCATAGGAATGATCTTTTGCTTAAAACCCATTAGTGGTATCAGAGCCTAGGGCTGTTTGCTAGTGAATTTGGTGCTTAATTGATCGAAATTTGACTGAAAATCGATTTTTTTTGGCTTCTGCATGCCTGACTCGCCGAGTCACTTGGTGAACTCGCCGAGTCGTCTGTACTCGACGAGTCTAGGTCCAGACTCGACGAATCAGCGGGTCTGGCAGGCTGTTTTCGCGATTTTTTTGTTGTTTTGGCTTGGGATACTTACCATAAACTTTTTTTATTCATACAATCTGAGTTTTATTGATTTTGGGTGAATATCCTTACCAAAATAGAAGATAATTGTCAAAATTTAGATAATCTTTTGTTTTATTAGATAAATATTGATTATTTGTAATTTATATTTGAATTATCTTGTGAAAAAGTTTCAAATTGCACCCTTTAGGTTTTATAGTTTAAATTTGAGCTTAAAAGTTTTGTTTATGAAATTTAAATAAGTTAAACCCTAATGTTTTGAAAAGTTTCAAAACTTTCCCTCAAGTTTTGGAATTAAAATTTTTTGATTAAAAGTTTAATTTTGAAATATTTAAATTCTAAACCCTAATGTTTTGAAATGTTTCAAAACTTTCCCTCAAGTTTTGGAATTTAAAAGTTGATTAAAAGTTTAATTTTGAAATGTTAAATTCTAAAACCCTAGTAATTTGAAAAGTTCAAATCACACCCTTATGGTTTTATTAATTAATTAAAGTGTATAAGTAAAAGTGATTTAATAAATCCATAAAGTTTTGGTTTACATTTAATTAAATTAAAAATATAATTTACTAAGTTAAACCACCTAGTATTTAAATAGTGTAAAATACACCCTATACTATATATAATATTAAAACTCTAATATTATATATATGTATGAGTAAACAGTCAGTCTTACCGTTAGTAGGCCTCATTCACGAAGCTGGTCTATAGGGGGTGTTTAAGGAAATTGCCTATAAAATGACGATTGAATGGGTATCCACTCTTACCCACCGCACTCTTGACTAGTGGAGGGTCGTTAGCCAAACGGGTAGGATAGGACAGAAACCTTCCATTATAAGTATAATGAAGTACAAAGTAACTAAATGCTTATACAAATTCCCAAATGATAGTTACTTTAGGCAAAATGTGAAATTGTATGCGAATCCATGGAATTACACTTCGTACCCTTGTCAAACGTTAGTGGAGCGTGTGTGGTTAACCAGCACACTAATTTGGGGATGACATTGGTGGTGAAGGGTGGCTCGATGTTTGTTATAGATCAATGGAGTGTGTGTGGTTAACCGGCACATTAATTGGGTGATAGTAGCATTGAGTGCACCATACGATTTGTATGGTTATTCACACCTTATTTGTGATCCTCGGCATCCCAATCACAAATAATAGGGCATAATCGAGATTAAACATGCCATTGAAAAGTTCAATGAATCTCAATAGATCTAGGAGTTTCAATTCATTTAAAACTTAAACTTCCTTTTCGTTTTTCATGGTGGAAATTGGTAAATCGTCATTTACCTACCTTCAAATATTATGCAACTAGATTACGGCATCCCTCTTCTAGGTTGTAGAATATTGTGCTGGATCCTAGCCTTAATAACTCATTTGGGTGTTTTATTAAGGACTCAATCAACTTAACTTGAATTTTCTCCCGTTTTGTAGATGTCTGAATCTTACAATAGTCTTCCCTAATCCATTGGAACAAGCTTTCCAAATGAAGATGACGTTCCAAGATACGATCAAGGAAGTGAGAGCCATGCTTCACTTCCTCCACCTCCTCCAATTTTTCTCCCTGATCCACAAGTTCAAAGGCTTGAAAATTTCAAGCTCACTCAAGCCCTTTTGGCAAGTAAACATGAAGATGGGAAACCTGTGTGTGCACACGTCTTAGATATGAAGTCACACGTTGATAGGTTAAGCATGATGGTTGTCGAGATTTCAAGTGAGTTGGCTGTTGACTGGGTTCTTCAGTCACTTACTGATTAATATAGTGAGTTCGTTAGAGAGTACTATATGATGGATCACGACATGACCCTCATTGATCTCACCTATTTGCTGAATCAGCAATGATTTGGCGTGCTGGTCAAGCAAATTTGTCTGGTGAATCAAACTCCCAAACTTCAATGGACACTGGCAACATTGGAAGTCCAGAAAGAAGTAAGTTTGTGATTATCCGATCTGCTGTGCCAAAGGAGTCCATTTGCTTTTATTGCCAAAAGAAGGGGCAATGGAGACGAAGCTGCCCTAACTACCTAAGAAATCTAAGAGATGGGAGAGTCAAGACGTATGGCTCTGCTTTAGGTAAAATCCATTAACTAACTCTTTTAAGTTCCTATTCTAGATTCTTAATACATGATGTAATAACATAGTTTTTCAATTGAATTGCATTGTAAGGACAAATTTTTTCCGCAATAAAATGAATTTTGATTTTATCTTATTTATTTATCCTTGCAATGGCATGTATGAAAAATTGATCTTTGAAGGTTTCTATTATTAGCAATAATGGATTTGATTCTTGATTATGTTATTTGTGGAGATGTCAAGAATTCACCAAATTGGGAGAGTTTCTCATCGCCCAAGTTTCAATTGGACGGAAACTTGGAATCATACAACTTGGTTGCGTGATGAATGAAAAACTTTCATATTTGGAAATTAGACTAATTATTTGACAAAGTGTCAAGTGAAGGACTAGGAGATCAAGTACACTAGGTTGTGCATTGATCAAGTCCACCACAAGAGAGATAAGATATTTGTCATGATTTTCTAAAAGTTTAGTAAATATGATTATACTTATAAGATTAAGTGTCATTCTGATTTGATTGAAAGAGTTTCAATGAATAGAAGAATGAATAAAGAAGAATCAAGTAGGCAGAAAGATAAAAGTTTCTCTATTCTAAGAAGAAGGGAGAGTACCTTTCATTGTGTTTTATGATAAGTCTTAATGATTAAGAACCATATCTCAATTGATTCTCTAAGTGACTCTTAGTGCATTTGTATGTATAAGAAGAAGAATCAAGAATTGTGGAAATGGTTAAATCAAGAAGTCAATCATACTTCATTCCAATATCGAATCTTAGAGTCATACTCCAAGACTGCGAATTGAGTGACAAGTCTTAAGTAGGTTTATAACACTCATCAAATGTGGAATTTGGAAAAGGTTTTCTTATTCTTGCACATTTGAAATTGGTAAGTTGTGATGTCTTGGATAAGACAAAGACCAACTAGGACCAATTTTTGAAGTGTTTTGTCTTGATAAAAGCTATACTAACTCTTTAATATTTGTTTGTCAAGAAATGTTTCTTGATAAGAGAACCTTATATGTCAAGGAGTCAGTGGGAGTTTTAATGTTTTTGAAAAAGTTTCAAGAACAAATAAAGAACAAACCTTATCGATCATCACTAGCATACGAATTGAGGTTTACAACCTATCGTGTTGACATTATTTTGTTTCTGTGCCATTCCAGTTAAGTTAATTATACATGTGAATTCTATGAGTTTTCATTTGAAGGCATATAGACAAACTACCTTGATCGATGGAAAGTACATTGATATGTAAGGATAAGTTGCTAAACTACTTGGAAGACATTGTGGGCACTCGTGTTACCATAAGGCAAGAAATCAAGATTAAGAAAGTTTAGTCCATATGAGTTTGAATTTGTAGCCAACTTTGGTTTTGGCAAATTCACATGGATAGGAACTCATACACCATAAAATCTAAGTGTCATAAGATTCCCTCCTTCATGAAAATGACTGTGAGGAAATGCTTTCACTAAGAGAGATTTTAAGAAGATAGCAATTGTGAAAATTGTATTCTCAAATTCAATTATGGTTACGACATCCCTTTCCATAGTTTGAATTGTCAGATTTGGCAATTAGTTTGAACATTTGGAACTTAGTAACATAAGTTCTGAATTGTTTAAACACACATATGAGCTATCTAAGGCAAAGGTGTATAAGTTTAAGAAGCTTAGATAAAGGCTTATCGAAGCATTTGGTATTAGAAATATGAAATTTCAGAAATTCAATAGGCATTGTTTTCTGGAAGTTCATTTGTTTTCTGAATACATGTCAAAGCTAGTGGGAGCATAAGTGTTATGCTTATATGATAATAATCATCATGATAGTGGGAGCATAAGTGTTACGCTTGTATGATTAGTATGGCGAGTATTGCAAGTTAGCAATATTAATTATAGAAAAACAAAGATTCACTTTGCAAAGTTGCATGGGTTGAAAAGTTGTTTTGCTATAATTAAGGGAGAGAATATTATACTTCGTTTCAAAATCTAAAGCTTAGATTGAGAAATTTTAATAAATTTAGTCAAAGGATACATAGTGTGTTCTCAAATTTCGATTATGATTACGACATCCCTCTTCATAGTTCGAATTGTGAGAACGTGACACATAACATATTATGGCAGAAGATTGATAAAGTATCATATCTTTATGTAAGACATTATGCATCGTGTCCCATACGCTTTAGGTATAGGATCAATTGCAAATGCTATAATATTTGACCATTCTAAAATTTTCCAATTGTCTAGCGCATTAAGAGGGAAAAAGGACTAGAATCGGTTTTGACTAAAATAATTAAACAACTATCAAAGGACGATCCAAAGTTCGCTGAGGATTGGTCGCTTGTGAGTAGTTGGAAGTATGGTATTGGATGGACCATATTGACATTATTATGAATAGATAAGATTCTATTAAGAATGAGTTTTCATATTGCAAATGTGGAAATGTTTCCATATTGAGAGTTGGATATTAAGAATCTATGTCTAGATTAGAATCTTTTATGCAAGAAGGATGTTCAAAGGAATGTACTTTGAATGTGAGACTTCACGTCTATGGATTTGTCTTGCAACAATTTCTGATAGAGTACTTTGTAATTTCGTTGGCCAAGTCTTGGTGACTTTTATGCTATGACTTTGCGAAAGGATCGTTGCATAAAATGTTAGAATCTAGCATATTCTCATAGTAGCAAAGAACCTTGTGTTCTTACACTAATGGTAAGGATTGGGAATTCTGAAAAGAGCATTATTAGAAAAAAATTTCAATTGATCTATTTCACAAAGCATGGACCATAGGAAACAAAGTGTGCATGCTTGGGGCATGGGACAATTGTTGTTGTAATTCAAATAATGAGTTGATTATCCGAAACATTAAATGATAAATAATGAGTAATCAATATGGTGGATAAATAGAAGTGTTTTATTTACTCTCACAAGTTTGGGGCCATATAGGATTAAGTATTATTATTGTGTTCCAGTTTGCATGTTTTGACTTCCAGAATAACTAGGTTATTCAAACATCCACAGTCGGTCATACGTTGGGAGTAGGTATGAAGAAAGACTGTCATGAATCTGTCTGTAGATTGTCTAAAGTGTTTAGACATGGCACAAGTTTGCTGCAGAGTTCATGAGTGCTTTGATAAGATTAGAGTATTGGATTAAACCCACGCTCACTTAGATCACTTCATGGATTTATCACGAGTGATTAGTGAGACGATAATATTGTATATTCTTGAAACCGAGACGTGTGGGTTGTTATTTGTTGGTCAGTTGCACATTGATAATAAGTAAACGCACCAGTAACTTGGTGTTATAAAACTTATTGTTGTGTGTGATTCGATTAGTGAATGCAAGCAAGCATATGAGTCAAAGTTTATCCATTCCTTTTACCCAAAGTGGGATAAAATTGATATTTGTGGGCCCCTCGATGATTTAGTGATGGCACCTAAGCGCTTGGCCAAGTCAGGATTAAGTTGATGTGTTCAATTGTAGTCTGTTGTCAGTCGTCATAAATCGGAAATCGGGAAACAGTATAGAGAGAATGATTGAAATTCATGTCTTATGTCTATACGATATCTTGAGAATGGAAGAATATATGATCCCTTATCTAAAGGACACGCTATCTGATAAGATCGGAGTTGACAGCGGCTTTTGAGAGCTACGATTCCTGATCCGGTTCTGAAGTCATACGGAAAATAGTTAATAGACTTATCCAATTGGGAGATTGTTGGATTAGTGTCTAAGTCCATAACTATTTTGGTATGTACTTGACCCGATTATGTGCATGGTCCTTTTGGTTTGCCTTCACCATAGCAATATGTAGGATGAATTAAGGAGAGAAAGGTTAATTATGATTTATTAATATATTATGAGAATAATATATTAAAGGAGAAACCATATTGCTCAATTACTATTAGTCAAGAATTAAGTAAGAATTAATTTTGTG
The DNA here is from genome assembly GCF_002870075.4 of Lactuca sativa. Classification (NCBI taxonomy): domain Eukaryota; kingdom Viridiplantae; phylum Streptophyta; class Magnoliopsida; order Asterales; family Asteraceae; genus Lactuca; species Lactuca sativa. Next base: position 180,532,801 of record NC_056626.2, on the reverse strand, counting down.
GCTAAAAGATATCAATTAAACATAGGGGACTAGAGTTGTAATTATAAGATAATTATAATTGGGCTATAGATTACCTAATAAAATATAGGTTCGACGAATTCTATTGAAAGCCCATTAGAAATCGTCCAAAGGATATGTGAAAGGAGTCCATGGGCTGCTTAGGGCTTAAGCAGCCATATTAGGGTTTCCTAGTTGAAAACCCTAACAGCGTACATGTATATAAAGGGCCCTATGCCACAAAAACGTGGACAAGTCTTCCTCTAGGGTTTCTAGACGTTTTGGGCAGCCTCCTCTCTTCTCCTATTCATCCAAGTTGCTTAGTGGTGTTTGTGACTCTATTAGAGGTGCAACACTTGAGGAACTAAGCTTTCTGAAGACAATCAAAGCAAGGAATTGATTGTTATTGCAATATAACAATCAAAGGTAATTACTAAACCCTTATTTCAGTTCTTATTTGATAGATCTAGGGTTTATAGCTTTGGATATTCAATTGCATGTTCATTAGACAAACTAGATCCAAAAGCTATTAGGGTTTGCATGTACACCATAGGAATGATGTTTTGCTTAAAACCCATCAGTTTATGGTTAGGATCTTATTGCCTTAGAATAATTGATTTGGCCTTATTTCATGTTCCTTGTTTGGTTGAGGTCCTAGGGTAGATTCTATTATTCGACAGTCTATTTGATCATGTTCTGTGTATAATTTGCATGCATAAGGCAACCTGTTATGATTGATTTGAGTTCGGGTTTGGTGGAATGGAGCAAATCTTAGGGTAGCCTAGGATTTGAGTCATATGGTAGTTTGTGAGATATGTTTTGTTCTGGGACGAATTAGAGTTAACAGATAGAGCCTTGGGGAAGGTACAGGTATGTGTGAAAGGTAGTATCAGGCCCATACCACTGAAAGCACAGGACCAATACCCAAACTAAAGTTAGATATGGAAGCTCTGAGGAGACTGGTGTGGATGGATCCCCGACCATTTTGGATATCTTGATCATTATGTTTTATGGAATTTCATATCAGAATGGTGGTGACGTGGCACGGAGCAGGGGGATCAGGATCATGATCCCGATCAGACTATGATACAGAGCCCTTTGATGAGAGGCTGCGTGAGCTTATCGTAGTCGATGTTACGAGGGGAAAGCCTGACGCTACCCCATTGATTTTCGAGACCGTCAAGGAGGGGATGATGGAGTTCATGGAGTAGCAGCTCAGGTCTTTTTGAGCCGAGATTGTTGCGGGCCAGGTTGGGGCCCGAACTCCCTCATTCCAGGAGTTCAAGGTGTGCAGAGAGCCTATGTTCTTTGAGGTCCGGGACCCTATAGTTAGTCAACGCTAGGTAGCATACATAGAGAATTCCCAACATATGAGATCTTTCCCCGAGGTGGAAAAAGTGGGATTTGCTTCATACATGTTGAGGGACCAAGCCAAGGCCTAGTGGGAGGAGGTGACCCACCAAGTGGGATCAGCTGTAGTGGATGAGATGATATGGGAGGAGTTTTTCAGACATTTTGACATGGATTTTGCACCATCCATGGAGGTGCAACATTTAGTGAGGGAGTTTCAGGAGTTACAGTAGACCACCGAGTCTGTGGCGGAGATCATCGCCAAGTCTCGGGAACGAGTACTATTGATCTCGCAATATGCTGCACATGAGGATATGAGGAAGAGGAAGTATCATTCCATGCTGAGGGATGATATCCGTGAGTTCATGACCTTTTTAGGGTGCAAAATTCTGCACCAAGCGGAAGCCTGAGCAGGCTCAGACATATGTGGGTCAGGCTAAAAATCCTAAGACCTCTGATTCTTCTGGTAGGGGACAGCAGGGCCGTTGTGGTGTGCCAAATGTGGGAGATCGCACAGTGGAGTTTTTCGGGTATAGGCCCGGTTTTTTATACCTATGCAAAGCCAGGCCACATGAGCAAGGACTGCCCCAAAAAAATGCTTGATTTGTTTCCACTTGAACCAAACCGGCCTTAAAAAGGCTGATTTTCCGAGGTTGTAGGGAAGGGGAAGAACAATGGTGGCGCATGCACCTGCCACAATGAGGATCACAGATGGCCGCCCTGCTAAGGCGTACGCTCTTGCGGTGAAGAGCCGCACATTTCAGTTGACCACAGAGGAGGCTCGAGCAGTGCCAAACCTCGTGGATGGTACGTACTTTATAATTCCTGTTGATATTAGTTGTTATGATTATATGTATATATGTGCACTTGTATAGGGACCTTTTTGGTCAACTGTATGTTGGCTCATGTTGTTTTCAATTCGGGAGCTACCCGATCATTTGTATCTCTTCCGCTTAGCAAGATGTTCTGGGATACTCCATGAAATTTGGATTCCTTGATGGAGGTTGAGATTGCGGATGACCGCCCCGTGAGTGCTGCGAGGGTGTATCAGGACTTTATCCTGAATATGTTTGGGGAGAGATTATGTGTTCATTTGCTCATAATAATGTTGTGATAGCTGAAGGTGATCATCGGGATGGATTGCTTGGGGGCCAATGAGGCCATTATAGACTATGAGCACCAACTGGTGAGGGTTCGAACCCCAATTGGGGGAGAACTGGTTATTCATGGGGAGAGGGCCATACAGGGGCCAACCCTCTGTTCACTATGAGGGCTAGGAGACTCTTCCATCCGGTTTGTTCGGTATTTTTGGCATACATCTCAGATACGAGGGTTGAGACCACGACAGATTTGGATAGCGTACCGGTTGTATGGGATTTTCGGTATTTCTTTCCTGAGGAGGTGTCTGAAGTGCCTACGGACAGGCAAGTAGAGTTTCGCATTGATTTGGTGTCGGGTGCTACTCCGATAGCCAAGGCATCATACCGACTAGCCCCGCCCGAGATGAAGGAGCTGTCTACGCATCTTCATGACGCATCTTCATGAGCTGCTAGACCAAGGGTTTATTCATTCGAGCAGTTCTCCGTGAGGAGCACCATTCTTTTTTGTGAAGAATAAGGACATGTCATACAGGTTGTGAATCGATTATCGGGAGCTAAATAAGCTATCGGTGAAGAAGTGTTATCCACTCCTGAGGATCGAGGATTTGTTTGATCAGCTTCAGGGTGCATCTTGGTTATCCAAGATTGATCTTCAGTCAGGATACCATTAGATGAGGATTAGGGATGAGGATATATAAAAGACAACTTTCAAGACTTGGTACGGTCACTATGAGTTTGTGGCGATGCCATTCAGGCTCACCAATTCCCAACAAAGTTCATGGACCTGATGAATAGGGTGTGTAGACCGATGTTGGATTGGTATGTGATTGTTTTTTTATCGATGATATCTTGGTCTATTGTACGACCAAGGAACAGAACGAGCAGCATTTAAGGGAGGTAGTAGAGACACTAAGGGCGGAGGAGCTTTATGCTAAGTTCTCAAAGTGTCATTTCTGGTTGTGTGAGGTGCATTTTTTAAGGCACATCATCAACCAACAGGGTATTTTAGTAAATCCAGCCAAGATTGACACAGTGATGCGATGGGAAATACCGAAGAATGCATCTAAGATCCATAACTTCTTGGGCCTAGCGGGGTATTAAAAGAGATTTATTTAGGATTTCTCCAAGATTATGGCACCTTTGACTCCCTTGACCAAGAAGAATGTGACATTTAAGTGGGCTCCGGATTAGCAGCGGCCTTCGAGACTTTAAGACAGAGACGATGCGAGGCATCCATTTTAGCACTACCCAAGGGGTTGGATGATTTGGTGGTGTATTGTGATGCGTCTATCACATGCTTAGGTGTTATTTTGATGTATAGGGGGCATGTGATTGTGTACACCTCGAGGCAGCTAAAGCCTCATGAGGCGAATTACCCCACTCATGGCCGAGAATTGGCGGCGGTGATGTTTGCCCTCAAAATCTGGAGGCATTACTTGTACGGAGTCCGATGCACTATTTTTACTGACCACAAAAGTCTGAAGTATTTGATGGATCAGCAGAACCTCAACATGCGGCAGAGGAGGTGGTTGGATGTACTGAAAGATTACAATTGCGAGATTTTGTACCATTTAGGGAATGACAACGTGGTGGCCGATGGCTTGAGCCGCAAGGTGGCGAGTGCTTCGATTGGAAATGCCTGTTTTAGGATGACGGTGATTTCCCCCTTTTTGGATATGATCAAGGAGGATCTGGTGGAGGGTTTGATGAAAGAGAACTGGAAGATAGAGTGGATTCGGGGTCATATTCCCTTGTTTGTTCGGGATGGTCGGGGTCAATCGACACAGTGTGGCCGGGTGTGGCTACAGGTATCTAGGGGTGTGAGCTAAAAGATCTTGGAGGAGGCACACAAATCTAACTTCTCTATTCATCTGGGGGCTACAAAGATGTATAGGGATCTGAGGTTGAGTTATTGGTGGCCGTGCATGAAGCAGAAGACCACATGGTTCGTGGTTTGGTGCTTTACCTGCAAAAAGGTCAACCCTGAACATCAGAGGCCTCATGGTAAGGTTCAGCCGCTACCCATTCCCACGTGGAAATGGGAAGATATCGCCATGGACTTCATCACGAAGTTACCGAGGATGGCGAGGGGTGTGGATTCCATTTGGATCATTATGGACAGCTTGACAAAGAGTGCCTGTTATACGCCGATCTCCGAGAATATTTTTGTGGAAATTTGCAGATATCTATGTGCAGGAGGTGGTGGTCAGGCACGGAGTTCCAGTATTGGTGGTCTCAGAACGTGATGTTCGATTCACCTCCAGAATCTGGAGGAAGTTCCACGAGGAAATGGGCACACAGTTACACTTCATCAGTGCGTACCACCCCCAGACGGATGACCAAAGCGAGCGAATGGTCTAAACGCTTAAGGATATGCTACGAGCATTCGTATTGGATTTCGGAGGGAGTTGGGATACGTACCTCCCACTAGCAAAATTCTCATAAAACAATACTTATCATGCTAGTGTCGACCGTAGTACTCACTAGTCAGCGAGAGGGTGTTGTGATACTGCGGGGAGCCGTAGTACTCACTAGTCAGTGAGAGGTTGTTGTGATATTGTGTGGAGCCATAGTACTCACTAGTCAGCGAGAGGGTGTTGTGATACTGCAGGGAGCTGTAGTACTCACTAGTCAGCGAGAGGGTGTTCTGATACTGCAGGAAGCCGTAGTACTCGCTAGTCAGCGAGAGGATGTTGTGAAACTGTGGGGAGCCGTAGTAGTCTCACTAGCCAGTGAGAGAGTATTGTGGTGCTGCGGGGAGCTGTGTTATTTGTTAGTCAGAGCATAACTTAGGGGAGATCCTAGGCTTGTGTAGCCTCATCATTTGAGTCTGTAGGATCCTGGTGGTCGGTCCAGGGGCGAGACTGGGGTCTACACATTTTTTTCGGGAATCGTTATACTCTGAGTTATGTTGTGGTTATCGCAATAGAAAGCAATTGGAGTAGTGCTGTACACTTGGGTTGTGGGTCATGGGTCATGAGTTGAGTACTTCATTGGGACGAGTGGTTCCAATTCTGTGTCGGTCCAGACTCTCGAGTTTGAGTTTGGCTTTAGTGGTGTATTGAGTAGGCGAATGAGATTCCGGATTCAGAGATGGGTTTCATATTGAGGGATATTGAGTGTCATCTGATGTCTTAGAACTGAGTGGGTCAATTTGTTGGTATGAAAAGGACCGAGAAACGCTTGGAGCTAATGAATAGTTGACGTCAGAGGTCGAGGGTGAGATGATTTTAGTTGGGATTGTAGTGTTCGCTTGGGGTTCAGCGAACCTCGTGATTTGTGTGTCACAATGAGCCGAGATAGTTGTTGTGAGAAGGAAGATCGTGAAACATTTTGGGGTATGCAACAGGTAACCTTTGGAGGTTCAATAGTTGGGTCGGGAGTTGACTTGGTGCTCAGTGTTGAAAGGGATATCTGAGAGGGAGCTGGGGCTTATGATGTTAGATGTCAGAGGACACTTCTGAGCGAGAATGATTTTTTATGTCTGAGGTCAGAGTGTTGAGAGATTATTGTTCAGTTGGGTTCTGATAGCAATATAGTGGATGGGTCTCTGGTGTAATGTGATCCTTTTGTTCCTAGGAGTATGATATGGATCGTTTAGTGTGTCTGGTATGAGTGATCGGTAGCAAATTTTTGGGCATTGGATTGTTTCTATCAGTCGCAACGAGAGAATCTGAGGGTTAGTGAGAATTAGCGTCTATTATTCGAGGAGCAAATAACATGATGATAGCTTAAGAGTGTGGTCTAGCAGCAAGACAGGCCACCAGAGTATCCAATTTATGCGGTGTCAGAAGGGGTATCGTAGCGGCAGAAGGGTGTGTCGTCTTTCGGGTTTGGGAGTTCGTGTTTGATTTTGGATGTCTATGGAGGAAGACAGTTGTGTGGAATGAAATCCTTTTGGTGGTGCTTCTCAGGCCATTAGCTTTGGAGTTGTGTGATGCTAAAGAGCGATTTTGTGGGCGAAATCAAATTAAATGGCGGAGAATTGTAACATCCTGGTTCTGAGGTATAGCATTTCTATATGAGTTTGCATGGGTGACTCGACGAGTTAGTGCCTCAACTTGTCGAGTAGAGTTACGGCTGGTGACATGGATTAATGAGCTGACTCGACGAGTCTGTGAGCCGATTTGCCTAGTCAGCGTTGTTGAAGGAAATCCTAAATTCTCGGGCCTGTGGCCTATTTAAGGACACTTATAGCCTCCATTTCGTCCCATAAGTTACCTTACACCCCTTAAAACAAACCCTAATTACTATTTGAGCTAGCGAGTGAGAGAGAAGCTCATAATGTGGTTCTTGTGCATCATTTGAAGAAGAGGATGAGGTTATTAAGCAAGGAGCCAGAAGTGAGGCTGTTAAATCCAGTGATTTCCTGTCCAGAGCTCTTGAGGAAGGTATGAAGTCTTCACCTTTCTTCTTATTTTGGATAGATCTCATATCTATGGAGTTTTAGGGCTTCTTGCCATCCTTTGATTGGGTTTTTGAGTAGCATGAGTTATCAAGAAGTCTTGACCTCAAATCTGGACCTTATAAGGTCCTTAGAGTCTAGATGTCCCAGCTTTATTCATCTGTATGAGGGTTTTTTGGGCTTAGTCATTCAAGAAGGGCTTGTTTTAGCACTTTTGAGCAATAACATCATGCATGAACGTAAATATCGAAGCTTTACATGCTTATTGAGCCTTGAGATGACAAATCAAGTGTTTGGAGTGATAGATCTATTTGAAATCGTCTATATAAGGAATCAGATCGAAGGGACTTGCCGAGTCCATGGCCTGACTCAACGAGTCGGTGAGTGTTTGTCCCGATGGGTTTGATTGTGCGATAACTTGGAGAGTTGGGGGTTAACTCAACGAGTTAAGCTGGACCTTCTTGAGACTTCTGAGGAAACAAGGGGACTCGACAAGTCTGAAGAGTGCACTCGATGAGTCGGGTCAAACATGGACTGTTGACTCGATTTTGACTTATGTTGACTTTAGGGTTTGGTTAACGTGAGTAATGGAGACCATGGAGGGGTAAAATGGTCTTGTACCCAATTTAAAAGTTAAAGAGACAAGAATAACATTTGGTTGCTTAGAGTCGAGAAGTGAATGTTTATTGAGATAACTACCCTATGTGTAGGCGTTGGCTAGTTCGAGATTCGAGTACGAGGATGCATGCTTGCTGTCAAGGTGATTTTTCTCACTATACTTTACCTTGAGTGGTATTTATGTGTGACCAGAGGGTCTTATGTGTTTATTTGAGTTATGTGATATCATGCATCTTGTCTGTGTGATATATATGTTATGTTATGTATTGTTGAGACTGGACCGGAGGGTCCAACGAGCCATGAGACCGGAACGTCCTCACTGAGACCGGACCGGAGGGTCCAACAAGAAGTGAGACCATAGGGTTCTCATAGAGACCAGACAAAAGGGTCCAACAAGCCGTGGGACTGGAGGGTCCCACTGAAACATATTGACCGGAGGGTCTTACAGAGCTATAGCCTTGAGTGGCTAATTATTGTGTGCGTGGTATTTTAGGGAACTCACTAAGCTTCGTGCTTACCGTGTTATGTGTTATGTGTTTCAGGTTTCTCAGGATCGCGGGAAGGCACCAACTTGATTGTACACACCAGTGAAAGAGTTATGTTTTAAAGATACTAGATTTTAATCAAACAATTATGGTGTTGCGATTTGTAAATTAAATAAATGAGATTTATGTGCAATATGATATGAGAAATATGTGATTTTAAATGAAAATTTTATTTGAAAATTTACGGTGTTACAGACACTGCTTCCAATTTTGTTTTTGTTCTTGGCATTGAAGTATGCCATGATGGCTGCCACAGTAGCTGCTGCAGTGGCTTGGAAAGTGGCGGATTCTATTCGTAGGACCCGTGCATGTTCGGGGTACTGGTTGTCTTCATGAGAAGACATGACTCTGTTGCACACGAAAGCTGAGCTTGCAAGTACTCATAGTTAATTTCAAGTGAGTTTACTCGTATAATCTTAACGTGCTGGTGCTAATTGTGCCAACCTACATCCCCATGATGTGGTTATGGTAGAGAGTGGAAACATATATTGTATGACGTTAAGTCAGTCAAAATAGCTCATAGTTAGCAATATAGTTAGCGGATTTGGTTGTATGGATTCTTGGAGGGTGTATTCCTCTTGGTTTACTACTATAGGTTGCGATTAAAGGCATTATGAACCTATGGCGAGTAGTGTGGTGATCTTCTTCTACCGGCATGACGCACAGAGTGCTTGGCCATTTCACTTATATTATGAGTGCCCTTTTGTGTTCCTTACACTACTGAGGTTGTCCTTGCCTACATTGCTATGACTAGTGGTATCCAGATGATCACTACCTAGTTTTATGGTCTTACTTGTGGATTTCGCAAAGCATTGTGAATGGTGTTCTTGTTACTCGTGGGGGGTCGGATTTACATGGCTGTACACCGGACCTTGTTTACGGTCTCCATTACTTCATGATAGAGAGTTGGAAACCGGGAGTCAATTTGGGTTACTTGTGGCCCAAAAAGAGGTGATGTCTGATTTGTGAGGGTGTTGGCTATCGAAGTTCGGTGCACGTCGATTGTGGATCAGATTGTCTACTGTAGAGATACGTCCAGAACCGGGTAGGAGTCAATCATTAATCTTGTCTTTGCATGGGTAGTGTTTTTTTTCTAGGTATGTACATTCTGGGAATGGAAAGGTGAAAGGGTCTCTGGTCTACTCTTAATTGGGTAAAGCTCGTCAAGGGTTTCCTTGGCGCTTTCATCCTTGCTGATCTCTTAGTCGGAATCCTCCCTTTCACAATTCATCGCTTGGTATCCCTTAGGGTCCACCTCTGGGTTTTCATCAAGGACTTCTTTTGGTCCCTCCTTGCCCTATCCACATATCACCGTTACATGGTAGTAGAAGTCTTGGTGAGGAACATCAACTATGTCGTTTGTGCAAGAGTCGAGGTACAAGATATACGGTGATAGTTTAGGTATGGGGGGGGTGTTATAGTATCCTAAAATACTTATATAGTATTTTAAAATTTATGTTTGATTCTAATGTTCTCTTGTGCATATAGTTAGTAGGTTTTAGGTTTGTTGCAACACCACCATCACTCCCAAGCATATGTTGGTCATATCTCAAATAAATATAGTTGATCAGGCTATATTTATACCAGATATGATTACATAACTGCCCAGGTTTGACTGTAGTGTTCAACCTTTAGTTACTTTTGGTTTCTTCTCCTTATGATACGGTGCTACTAAGTATATATACTTTTATAGAGTACTTATATCTTTAAAGCATACCCTTAGTCAGAGTGTTTTATTCTCGTTGTATTTATAATTGTATATCTTGTATGGCCAGATATATTAGTTCACTATAAAAATGCTCTGATACCAATCTGTCACACCCCCGGACCAGATGGCGGAAACATCCGAAGGCGGGTGACTTCATTGTACAGTATCATAACAATTGAATATAAATGAAACAGAGTAAATCCAAACATCATACATTGAGATATAAAACTTACATTGCTTACATATTGTATTGGTCCTTCAAGATACACAAAAGAGACATAAGTAGAAAAAATTCCAACTACAACAAAATAGTCCCGCATCCGCTTCCCTTTTTACCTGCTTACTAGATCCCTGAGAATACAAGTTGTTTTGAAAAGCGTCAAATAAAAGTTGGTGAGTTCATAAGTATTTTTGGTATAAAATAGTTTTACACTTGTTTAGAATCGTTCTCATTGTACTTTCAGAAAAACCGATATTTTCTATGAAATCGTTTGGAGTCTTACTTTGAAAATTTTGGATATATACATGCGTGTCGATACTTTTCGTTCATCCTTATAAGGAGTGATTTTTGAAAATTAGTATAATTTGGAAAGGCGAGTTGTGTTCGATAATAATTCTTTTGAGTAGTAATAACCAACAGTTTCCAGGAAAATCCCCTATTTTCAAAAAAAAGAATATAGATGTAAATATTGTTTTTCTTATCGCGTATAATTGAGTGTGCATTCTAGTTTATCGTTATCGATATCGTATAAAATCATTTACTCCAGAAAATCCTATATTTTCTGCTACAAAATATATGTAAGTTCTGTTTCGAATTGTGTATACTTGCATATGTATGTGTGAGTTTATCGTTTTCAAAATCGTATACCAACGTTTTCCCTAGGAAATCCTATGTTTTCTGATTTGTAAAATAACAGTATTAAGACTCTAATACTTGTTAGGTGAAAGAAATCAACATGGTGATTGTGGACTTTTCGCGCAATGAAAAAGGACAGTCAACACAACAAATGCGTGCCATCACTACCATGCGTAGGGCAATCAACACAACGATCCAAAATTTGTTTATGTGGTTTTCCTTACATAAATTTTCTACATACAATAAAATATTATAGTGAGTCGTTATAACCATACTAATATGACGGAGACTTGTTTTGGAGTTTCTCAGGCGCCTTCGTTTTGTTTAAAGACATTTGTCACCCTAGACTGGTCGGTCTAGTTGTAGCGAATAGCAAAAGTGCGGGGTGTCAATCCCGTATAGATCTGTACACAAATTCCTGATCTCCCTCCAGGATACTCTGGCTAAAACTCCTTACAAGACTTTAGTCGTACACTAATATTTTTATATTTAGGTACTTTGAGATTCGTCTAACTAGAATATTAACAACTTTTGAGCAAATCGTTGAGACCCATTATTTATTAAATAAACAATGGTACTTGTACTCGTTAACTAGATCTATCGTTTTCATTTATTGGAATTAATCCACTTTGAATTACAATTATCAAAAAATGACCCAATATTATTAAAGGTTTCATGAGTAATTCAAAACTAGGTACATCCTTGAGAACGGCCTAAATTCTTATAAAATGTTCATCATGGATTTATATTTATGAAACATTTAAAAAGGCCCTCATTTATCCAAAAATTCCATTTTTGGTCCTTTAGAAATTTAGATGTTCAATGATTCTTCAAATCCATTTCCATGTTTCGAAAATAGCCCAAGATATCAATATCTTCGTAACTTGACATCTTCAAACTATTAGTTCCGATCTTTTGTTTAAAACAATTTCCTTGAAAAATCCTTGTGACTTTCGATGTAAGATCTTATGAATGATAATTCATATAAATACTAATTTTTTACTTCAAATCAATAGTAGTTTGTGAAATATAGTTTAAGTTCTTGGGACTTAACCAAAATCTCGAAAATTTGGGCTTCTACAAGGTGTTTCATGAGTTTTAAACACATATATCACAACATGAAAAAATATGGACAAGTAAATAGTTGATGATTTCACAAGACCTTTGACTTGTATCCTCCCCTAAAAATAATAGAGATCTCGAAAAAAATAGGGGTATGAAGCTCACCTTGGTTTAGCTTGTTGGGTGATTTGAAGAAGTGTTAAGGAGCTTCCAAGTTCCAACACTTGAAAGGTTCTTTGAACTTTAGAATATCCTAAGAATAATTTTATGAGTAAATATAATGATATTTTAGGAATAACGTGGAGAATCACTAGTCAAAGGAGATGAGAAGCTTCAAAAAACCTGGGAATTTTTCTTTGAAGGAATGAGACTTAAAGCTTGAATGAGTTGAGAGCACCTCTTAGGAGTTTACTGGGTATGAAAATGAGAAGTGGAATAAGGGAGAAAATAGCTTAGGTATCTAAATGGAGGGGATAAGGGGTGATTTGACATTTGCTTGGAGGGCTGGTGGATAACCTTATTATCTATGGGCAATATGGGTTATATTAAGATTTGCATGGGAAAATAGGGGATTTGCATCACATCATAAAGTCAAACCCCTTATCTACTTAGAACCCCTTTAAAAATCGTGGGAATTATTTTATATAAATATCTTTAAAATAATCAATTTTGGCATGAAATAGGGGTTTAAGGGGTCAAGGATATGAAAAATACGAGTTTGGAGGAATTCCCAACGTCAAAATATCCCAAACTGAAGAAAAAGTCCGAAATGGACAAAATTCGGAGTGTAGCCTTGCTCCTGCGATGGTCCGAAGTCAAAACCTAAATTTCGGAGTGGATTTAAGAGGTTCCGGAGTCAACAGGCGAGTTCTGAAGCAGCTTACTAAGTTCCGGAGCACTTCCCTTTGATCCAGAGTCAGGTGCGAAGTCCGCAGGTCCGGACCGGCTAGCAATTCTGAAGCGAGGCAAGGCGAAGCGGGGTCATCCGGAGCTGCGAGGATGTCCAAAGCAGGGGAGTTCCGAGATGCGATTCCTCTTGGTTCCTTAGAAGGCATTCCGAACTAAGAGGGTTCCGGACTAAGAGGGTTCCGGACCAAGAGGGTTCGGGACCAAGACGGTTCCGGACCAAGAGGGTTCAGGACCAAGAGGTTCCAGACCAAGAGGGTCCTTTTGGGTTTTCTCCTTAGGTTTTGAGCTGTTTTCGACTGAGGAAGGTACATAGAGAGATTTGAGATACGTGGAGAGATTTGGGAGAGATTTCATATACTTGGAGAGATTTGGGAGGGATTTCATATACTTCGAGAGATTTGGGAGAGATTTCATATACTTGGAGAGATTTGTGACAGATTGCATATACTTGGAGAGATTTGGGAGAGATTTCATATACTTGGAGAGATTTGGGAGAGATTCGATATACTTAGAGAGATTTGGGAGAGATGTCATATACTTGGAGAGATTTAGGAGAGATTTCATATACTTGGAGAGATTTAGGAGAGATTTCATATACTTGGAGAGATTTGGGAGAGATTCAATATATTTAGAGAGATTTGGGAGAGATGCCATATACTTGGAGAGATTTCATATACTTGGAGAGATTTGCATTCTAATCCCTATGTGGCTCGTTAGGAATCATATTGTACACTATAATGTGTTAGCACAAGTCTCACAATAGCCATTGCTTACGTGAGGACAGAAATTTCCTAGCCAAAAATGCTAGTTGTGACATGCTGACTCCGAGATCTTCTAGGGCTTGACTGAGATCCGATGTCTGCCGCCAAGATCTTGCAAATCTTGACCTAAAATGCCCAAACCTTGCCAAAAACACAATATTTTCAATTTTCTAATGCCAAACTCGATCAAATACTTGAAAATATGAAGCACACGAAGAACAATGGCCGAAAATTCATAAAATATAAATCAAAACATCAAGAAATCCAAGAAAAAAATCCAATAAACTCTTAAAATCTTGCCAATTCGATTGATATCTAAGCTCTGATACCACTTGTAAGTTCCGAAATTGCTATGATGTATCAATCAGATTCACTTGATGGTGCGGAATCCCAATCAAGTGAATAATGCAAGATCAAATATGTAATAAGAGCACAAATAGTTAATCTTCAATGCACACTATGAGATTGAATGGTCTGGTACATAAGATGTTGATTACACATTGTTCTCTCTTGTTTCTCTCTAAACTCATGTCCAATCCATATGGAAGCCCCCAAGAACGTCTAACACTCTATTTTAGGCCTAAATAACACTATTTATACCTAGACCAAATAACCAAAGCCCAGCCCAATACCCAAACAATACAATATTAAGCCCGACCAAAATCATATTTGATTTCGGTCCAAACTATACCAAAACATGGTGTTTTCGGTCCTGGACCGAGAACTCTAATATCTTATGAAAAGCAAAGTATAAACCACAATTTATGACCTAACAAACATGTACTTGCCCTGATGTGGCTTTTGTTTTAAGCATGGTCAGTCGTTATCATGGAAATATAGGTAGAGCCCACTAGATAGTAGTTCAGAATATTCTTAAGTATCTACGAAATGGGTCTTTGTGCTTGGTGGCTGTCATACCTGAAAACTAAGAACGGCGGAAACGTTCTGGGGCGGAGGACGTCATTTACAGTATCACAACAGTGTAAAGTAGTAAACAAGCAACAACATCATACATTGCATTAATAGTATAATTTTAAATACGAGTGTGTTCTTTCATACTATTAAACAACATAATGAATAATCAAAATAAAAGACGAGTTTTGACTGCTCCGTCTTCACAAAACCTGGTCGTCGTACCTATCTATTGTGACCTGAGAATAAAAGTTATTTTGAAAGCGAGTATCAGCAATAAAGCTGGTGAATTCATAAGTATTTATGTGTCTTTGACTTGTAACACTGTAAATGAAAGACTTGTAAATGTTTGAAGAAAAGTTTGTATAAGTATGAAAACGTTTGTAAGTAATTGTAAATGTTTGAAAACCCTAGAAAATCCCATATTTCCTACTAGTATAAAAAGTAGCCTTCTACCAAGGCTTGACTATTTTGAAAGTAGTCTTCTACCAAGACCCGACTGTTTTCAAAGCAGCCTTCTACCAAGACCCAACTGTTTTGAAAGTAGCCTTCTACAAAGACCCAGTTTTTTTGAAAGTATGCATCACTATAAATGTGACAATTTTCCCCTTTATAACTATTATTATTATAGAACAATAGTCTACTTCATCATTCAAGTGTATGCGTCACAAAATAAAGGTAATAAGGAAAATAGTATATATATATATATATATATATATATATATATATATATATATCAAATATATTCTACCTCATCGTTTGTGTGAATGTCTCACAGAGTAAAGGTTAGAAGGAAAATAATATAATAACTAAAATTGTATCCTTTTGTACTAGGATATTCACGACGTGGAAACTCGCCAAACAGTACAACCTTAGACACCCGTCGATGTGCATTTTCCCTACTGTAGCTAACAGCCTTGGGGGTGGAATGGTAAGTCCAGAAACGTATGTAATAGATTCTATGTAATAGTATCTATGTAAACGTATCTATGAAATCATATCTATGTAAACGTATCTATGTAATCGTATCTCTTGTAATTGTATGTCCTATAATTGTATGTCTTGTAATTGTATGTAATCGTATCTCTTCATATAGTATGTAATGAATGTATTAGTGTAGACTCATGAATGAACTGACTCTTGTGTGATTCCTTATACTTGGAATAGTAAGTAGTATCTCCGAACTATACCTATTATAGTTACTAGTAATGTACATGTATAATCGAAAGTATGCCTTTGCTACCCAAAGGTACTGAACTGACTAATGGAACTTTTATGTCTATATATGTATACATGATATATAACTACTATTTAGACGACATTCGGACGAATAACCGATGCCCTAAGGCCACATCCCAACGAGGAAAAGGAAATAAAGCGGGCTAGCCGTCTTAAGTCCTTTTAACATTTCTTATATAACTATACATATATAGGCATGCATTTGACAATATAGAAGTATAAGGGAGTTTTGTAAAGCCTTTGAAGAGTTTAATAACTAAGAAATGATGACTTGATGTCAGTTTATAAAACAATTTGAAAGCATTTGATTATTTAAGCATAGTTTTAACTATAAGGAAACATTTCTTTGAAACACAATTGTAATAAAGTTTGAAAGGAAACATACAAGGTGATTGCCCAACCTAGCTCGATTGAGGCATGGATGTGTTTGTTACTTCTTCCTCGATGCACACTGTAGGTGTCTAGACCCAGAAATAGACAAGAATGTAGGTCTGTGAATAGAAAATCTTTACAACAACGCTCCATCCTGCAGTCCTTGGATACATGGGGGAAAGAGGGGGTATCGCGAAGTTAGTTTAAAATATGTTAGACAATCCTGAGGGTGGAGCTATGAGACAGGGTGGAGGCATCCTTCAGAAGGAGACTACATCAAGTGACACCAACATCAGACAATGTCTCCATAAGGTCGTAGATGGTCATTTTACCGCAGCAGTGAATGTGTTATGCTCATCGGGTGTTGCAGCATACAATGGTGATACTATTCAAGTTTTGGAGGACAAACACCCTTTCAGACCACCCCCATCCATGCCGAGCCCCATAATTTCTGAAAGTCACCTTGAAGCAGACTTTGACTGTGTATTTGGTTGCATCAAATCCTTCCTTAAAGGAACTTCTTGCGGGAGAGATGGCTTGAGGGCTCAACACCTACTAGACGCCCTTTGTGGAGAAGGGTCTACTATTGCCACAGATCTCATACATGCTATCACTTCAGTTGTTAATTTATAGTTAGCAAGAAGATGTCCAACCATTTTGGCAGAGTTTGTTGCATCCGCTCCTCTCACACCTCTACTTAAACCTGACAACGGGATCCGTCCGATCACAGTAAGCACTATATGGAGATGGTTGGTTTCCAAGGTTGCCATGAAAGGTGTGGGTAAAGAAATGGCCAACTACCTTAATGATTTTCAGTTCGGGGTTGGTGTATCTGGCGATGCTGAGGTTGTGTTACACAGTGCCAATAGGGTGTTGAGTGAGCACCTTGCTGATGGGTCTGTTGTAATGCTGACTGTGGATTTTTCGAATGCCTTTAACCTGGTGGATCGATCAGCATTGCTCCACGAGGTTAAGAAGATGTGCCCTTCCATTTCTTTGTGGGTGAACTTCTTGTACGGGCAAGCAGCGAGACTTTATATCGGAGCCCAACATATATGGTCTGCCACTGGGGTGCAACAAGGTGACCCCTTGGGCCCTCTTCTTTTTGCCCTCGTTTTGCACCCGCTTGTGCACAAGATTAGAGACAATTGTAAGCTCCTCCTCCATGCTTGGTATCTAGATTATGGGACTATCATTGGGGATTCAGAGGAGGTGGCTAGAGTGTTGAACATAATTCAGTTGCATGGTCCAGGTTTGGGTTTGGAGTTGAACATCAAGAAAATGGAGATTTTTTGGCCCTCCTGTGATGGTAGGATCCTTCGTGCCGATTTATTTCCAACGGATATAGGGAGACCTTCTTTGGGGGTGAAGCTCCTTGGGGGGGGCTGTTAGCAGAGACGCAGGGTTTATTAGCGGGCTGGCCATGAAGAGAGCGGTCAATGATGTTGATTTGATGGGCCTTCTTCCACAACTATGTGACCCGCAGAGTGAGCTCCTTTTGCTTCGATCATGTATGGGCATTGCAAAACTTTTCTTTTGTTTAAGGACATGCCAGCCGATACACATAGAAGAGGCAGCGTTATTCTTTGACAAGGGATTGTGCAGGTCTATCGAGGATATGGTGGTTTGTGGAGGCCCCTTCTTTGGAGACATTGGCGCCTGGCTTCCTTACCTATTCGTTTCGGTGGTTTGGGTTTGTACTTGGCCTACAAGGTTTCCTCCTATGCATTTGTAGCCTTTAGGGCCCAATCTTGGGCATTATAAAACCACATCTTACGTGACAGTGGTGTATATCGTATGGATTCGGATTACCTATGTGCTATAACTCGTCTTCGCAATACGATTCCAGGATTTGACTATAGTGGTTTCAATAATAAGGACACCCCCCCCCCCCAAATCCCAAAATGCTTTGGCGTGTGCCCTTTTTTTAGCAAAATCGTCCAAGATATGGAAGTCGAATTTGACATGACTGTCAGACAGAAAGCAGTCTTTGAGTGTCTGTGGGCGCCTCATGCTTAGGATTTTCTACTAACTATCCCTATTGATGGTCTTGGCCAACATATGTCTCCTGTGGAGTACCGAACTATCCTTTGTTACCGCCTCATGATTCCCATATTCCCAATTGACGAGATATGTCCAGTTTGTCGCAAGGCATGTTTGGATACCATTGGGGAACACACAGTTCATTGTAGAGAGCTCCCTGGTTTCAAATATAGACCTGATGTGGATCGGGATGTTCTATTTGATGCTTGTCGGCGTGCTGGTATTTCAGTGAAGAAAGAAGCACCTGTGAACTTTTAGACGGACCCGCAGGATGGAAGGTCCACACTTAGGCCGGCTGAGATTTTGGTCTTTGGGTGGATAGGAGGGAAGCACGCGTGCGTGGATCTTACCGGGGTCTCTCCTCTCGTTGGTTTGGGGAATGGGGGTCTCACAGCTGGGCATGCCGCTTTGAAAGCCGCTGCGTGCAAGGTGGTAAAGCACCAAAATTCATGTATAGCAAATCAACATGTGTTTGTTCCTTTTGCATTCGATACATTTGGTTTTCTCGCACCAAATGCGGTGGAGCTCCTCAATAGAGTCCAAAGGGTCATGCATTCTAATGTCATATCTCCTAGATGCACAAATGTAGTTTTCAAAAGAATTGGTTTTGCTATCCAAAAAGGGCTAGCGGCGCAGCTTGTTGCCAGTTTGCCTTCAGTCGATATGTATTGAACTATATATACTGTTGATTAAAAGTTAAAAAAAATTAATATTTAATATATTTGAGAAAGCCATTTGACGTAATTTGTTTGGTAAAACAGCTAAAGTGTAGTAAATCCATTTGTATGTTAGTTATTAATCACATGTGATTGATGTACTAATTAGCATGATTCAACATGTATTCCCCCCCCCCCCAATAAAAGCATTTATAAACATTTAGAAACATTTAAAAGTTAATTAAGAGGTATGAACTCACCTATAGTGAGTGGATCGGATGGAAGTGTCGGACAAGTGCTTGGTGTCAAGGGAAGACTTAAACACACGCAATGATCCTAATAACATATAAAGACATATGTATATATACAATTAGTGATTATAACACTAATTAGACAAGTTAATACATCCAAATACATGCTAAACACTTGATTTAAGTGCTATACGCCCTAAGGATTGCATCTAAGGGTTGTAGGACTTGGGCTTTGAGTTTAAGGTCCAAGGGTAAACTCCTTATGAGTTTACGGCTTTGGGACCAACTCCCTTGGAGTTTACGGTTGTAAACTAATGAGTTTACAGCCATAAACTCATGGTACTTCTACCATTTTGTGTCTTGAAGCCTATAAGTCATAAAGAAGCATTCCTACTTGATGTCTAAGCCTTTGGAAGTGATTGTGGCATCATTTCACACCATTGTGGAGTTTACGGCCCATGGACCATTTCTCCATGTGATTACGGCCATAAACTCTAATGATTCATTGTCTTTTGATGTTTTAAGGTCCTAAGTACATCAAGGATATGATCTAGACTAGTACCCAAGGATTGGTAAGGGACTAGGGTGCATTTAACCTCACTTAGAAGGGCTTACGGCCAAGAACATCCCTTGGCCGTAAACACCTTTGATCATGTGTTTCTTGGTGTTTTATAAGGCCTAAACATGTTAAACCTAGTGTACAATGAGTTAGAACAAGAGTACTTACGATCTAGGAGCTTGAATGGTCGGTTTTGGCCAAGAACAGTAGTGTGTGTTCTTGGTGAAACTTGAAGATCTACAAAATGGAATGATTTCACGGATGAAATCATGTAACATCACTAGTTCATGTAAGATATCAACTGGTTAGGACAATAAACTTACGAGTTTTGAAGATCGGGGACGAAGATCCCGATGATACTTGAGACAAAACCGAAGGTCTTGGGTTTGAGAAGTCGGAAAATGGCTACAAATGATCAAAACTTATATATATATATATATATATATATATATATATATATATATATATATATATATATATATATGTGTGTGTGTGTGTGTGTGTGTGTGTGGGAGTTCATGGCCCTCTTGAGTTTACGACTGTAAACTCCATCAAATGGAGTTTAGGGCATAAATTTCAGTGCTGAGGCTTTAGCAGTTACTTTCCAACACTTATTCCTGAAGTGTACAAGGCTCAGAATGCTCAAACATGCTCCTAATTGTGCTAAAAGATGGCAGAAATGAGTTTGACTCTCAATGAAGTATTTGATTGTCTATGATAGAAAATTTCGGGTTGTCACATCATCCCCCCGTTAGAGGGAATTTCGTCACGAAATTAGAGTTTAGGTAAAGGAATAAGGTATGAATAATCGAGCAAGGAGGTGGGGATACTTCCTATTCGATTGATTTTCGCGTTCCCAAGTGAATTCAGGCCCTCGGTTGTCATTCCAACAAGCCCTCACTAATGGGATGTGGCGTTGCTTCTTTCGCTTGACTCTCGGTCCATGGTCACTAAGGTTCTTCCACGAAGGTGAGGCTCTTGTTGAAATCGATCTCGTTGAGTGGGATTACAAGAGTCCTGACGGAAAGGTAGTTTTTCATGTTCGAGACGTGGAGGGTAAAATGTATGTTACTGAGTTCGCAAGTAAGTTGAATTTGTGAGTTACAGGGCTGATTCTGGCAAGAATCTCGGAGGTCCTAACTATCTTGGATTTAGATTTCCACGCTTTCCAAAGCGTATCAGGCCTTCCCAGGGTGAGACTTCCAAAAGAACTTGGTCTCTCACTTGGAATTCCAAAGGTTTCTTCCTCTTTCTTCTCTTCCCAGTCAAGGGCCACTCCCTTATGGGTCAAATTCGTAAGAGGTTCTGTAATTCGCGAGGAGTTCTAAATGAACTACGACAATAGGTCAGCGAGACCTAGAATTTGGCGAATTTCCCATCAGCGTCTTCGGTGCTGACAAATTATCAACGGTTTTGATTAGTGGAAGGATCCTCAAGAATTCCCACATCACTAATAATGTGTCTTAGGAATTCGACTCTTCATTTCCAAAATTCGTATTTAGAGAACTTCACGTAAAGCTTCTATGATCGTATTGTTTCCATGGTTTGTTATAGATGCTCTTCATGATTTCCTTCTTACTACGAGAGTAGCTAAGTAAGTCATTTACAGGGACAGTGACGAACTGATCCAAGTAAGAATGGCGCACTCTATTCATTAAGTTTATGAATAGAACGGGCATATTGGTCCTATCCGAGGGGTATCACTATGGACTCGTAGCGTCCGTATCGAGTTTGGAAGATTGTCCTTGGAACATCCTTCTCTAATACTCGCAACTGGTGATATTCGGATCTCAGGTCCAATTCTGAAAGGTAAATCGTTCCTTGCGGTTGGTCAACCAATTCTTCCATGCGAGGCAGATGGTAATGGTTTCTAATGGAGATCTTGTCGATCTCTCTGAAGTCGATGCTCTTATGAAACAATCTGCCTACCTTCTTGAAGAATAAGACCATAGTTCTCCAGGGTGAGAAGCTTGGTCTTTCCATTCCATTGCTGAGTAGTCGCTAAGTTGTCTGGACGGTTCTTGTATCTCCGAGGGTGTTAGACTGTAGGGAGATCTAGTTACAGGAGTCGTATTGGGTTCTAAGTTTGTTCGCATGATGATGCGATTACTTGTAGTCTTGAGCAGTCTCCGTCCTGAAGTTCATATTAGAAGTCATACATGGTTCATCAATCACAGTCTCGTGTATATGAGTCGTATATAATTAAGATTGAAAAGGTAGTCAAATAAATGATTCTTCTTTAAGCTCACATCCCAACGAGGAAAAGAAGTTAAAGTGGAATCATCAATTCTAAACCTGTAGAGCCTTGATTATATACCACCCCTATGTATACATTCTTCAGCGATAGATCAACCGTAAGGGTCCTTGGTTTGAACTTGATGTACTGTACGAGTGGTACTCCAGGGAGGTTTGCTGAGGTTTCTTCGGAAGGATAAGAAACATGAGGTACTCTACGCATGAGTACTTCGGAGTTCTGAAATGACGGCTTCGCTAGAAGGACGTTTACGGAGAAAGATATGTACGCATGAACTGGTATGTGAGGATCGAATGGACTCAAGTTGTATGATAATATCGGACTCACTTGGAAATAAAGATATTAGACTTGATCATAAAGGCATTACATACAAAACCCAACAATGCAACTTTTAGCAGATTTACAGTACTATAGATTTACTACAAGACTATTGTTGCGAACTAGGTATACTACAAAAGACAAGTATACACAGCACAAGGGTCCCTTAACTGACGGGATCTCGCGAAAGATAAGACTCGAGTTGCACTAGTGCTAAACAATTTATGAGTCTGTTATAACGAATGCCTAAGATACTTTAACGTGGGTCCGGGGTAGTTTCTCCTGCGGCAGTGATCCTTAGTATCTTCCCATCTGCGTCGGAGTTCTTTGTTATTGGGCAATCCTTTTTGAGGTGTCCTATCTCACCGCATTGGTGACAAATCTGGCTAGCACCAACATCGGTGGTGGAAGTGAGGTGTCGAGTCGGAGTTATGTGGACGTGGGCGCTTTCATTTTTCTTCCTTTTTGGACAATTTCTTTTATAGTGTCCAGTCTCACCACAATTATAGCATGTAGAGCCGACTCCGATGTCAGGGACTCGAGTGATGGGTCATGTCGGTGCTCCACAGCTACGGGCATGGTACCCTAATTTGTAGCAATTGCAGCATTGCATTTCATGACAAGCCTCGTTGTGATGAAAGCTATACTTGTTACAATTCGGAAGTTTTCCCTCGTATGGTTTGATCGGTGCTGAAACGACAGGAGTTGTCGCTTGTTGTTGTTGCATGGCAAGCCTTTGAAATCGCTTGCGTTCTTTTTGGGCTTGACGCTTCCGTTTCTTGAACTCTGAGTTGTTGCTTTGGCTGTTTGCGACTGTTACTATTTGTTGATTTCTCGGATCGTTACCACGATCGGAATCGTCATCGCCTTTGTCAGTCTTGTTTGCGTTGCTAGAGCTGAGGTTTGCAAGGACAGCTGTCACAGCAGCTGTTACCGCGGCTTGGAATGTAGCGGCGTCGATATGAAGGATAGAGGTTTCGTTGTTCGGCTGACTATTTTCGGATGACGACATGATTCTGTAACACAAAAGATAAGGAGTTCGTGAGCGATTATGGTTGACCCTAGATGTATTTCGATTGTTCATGTAAAGAGTAGAAGTATGTTCTCGGGGGTTTGACCTACATCCCTATGACGCAGTCCTAGTATAGAGTAAAAGTAAGTTCATTGAATGGTCTCAGGACGTTTGACGGTAAAACCATGGTACTATCGGTTAGTAAATAACATTATCCAACCTTTGAAAGAGAATTGGTAATGATCCCTGTGCTAAATTACTATAGGCCAATAACTTGACTAGAGTGGGTTTCAGATAGACCCTAACGAAAGTATGATGAAAGTATCTGAACAAAGAGTGACACAGATATTAGCCGACATTCAATATCGATATTGATGACATAATAAGTTTGGGAACATTTGACCTTGAAGAAGGTCTTACATCATATCCAGAGTAGAAAGGTTTTGGCCGCATACGGGCCTAACTAAAAAGTACCTACAGTACAAGATAGTTACATAGAAATATGCCACATATAACATAGTCAGGAAAACGATCCTTTGAAACAAAGAAAGAAAGTAAAGCATCTCCTACTGGTAACGGTCACCCCTATGGTGAACCCTTAGTTCAGCTAGTTGACGTTCCATATCAAGCAGGTGTCATTCGTACACCCTCTGGTGTACTCGGAGCTCTATGACTTCGGCCCATGTTTCGGCTAGTGCTTGTAGCAGGGTCTCATGGTCTCTCTCAGATCTTTCATGAGTGTGTTCAAGGCGATTGGTGTGGATGGTATGCATTCTTGCATTGGCATCAACCTCTGTGATACGATGGAGAGTTGTCCTGCCCTGAATCCCGTTTCGGCCAACTCTACGGACCAGAATTGGAAGAATTCTGTCTGCTGAGCTTCCTTCGCTTATGTTATAGAAGCTT
Organism: Lactuca sativa; assembly: GCF_002870075.4. NCBI lineage: Eukaryota > Viridiplantae > Streptophyta > Magnoliopsida > Asterales > Asteraceae > Lactuca > Lactuca sativa. The sequence continues at coordinate 180,508,968 of NC_056626.2, read as the reverse complement.
AGGTCTCCATTAAAAGGCATAGGCTGCTCTTGTTCTTCGCTCCATGTCTCCAAACATTCTACCCAAGGGGGCGTCGGGCCATGAAAAGCCGGACGAGGGTTAGGATTTGGAATCGGAGCTACTAGGGGTAGGTTCTCAACTTCAGGCTCGGAGTTAGCATCATCCGAAAGGTCTTCAGCATGGTGATCATTCATAGGGATTGGATGATCATCCTCTGGTTCTTCTCTAAACCATCCAACATTTCCTTCGTTCGGAAGGTACGGGTCGCCGTGGGGATGGAGTCCAGCCATGTTATCTACGTGAGAATTGGGGTAAAGAAATAATTATTAGACGAACTAACTAGATAATTCTAAGATAATCTTCATTAGTTACATCTCTATTTGTAAAGTGCATACCAATTATATGTAATCCAAACATGATAGGCCTTCGAATAAGTGACCTTAACTTCAAATTCACGAGGAACAGGGGTAAAGCAAAATTTCACAGATTCTAAGTCTATATCATCCTAGTTACATATAACCTTAATGTATCCACTTAGCAACTATTGACCTAGTAACGAAGATCTTTTTAGTTCTCAAGTAAGAAATTATAGTAACCCAAAATATTCATATAGTATTTTAGACTTATGTCCTGCTCTAATGTTCTCATTATAGTAGTGTTGGTAAGTTTTTAGACTTGTTGCCACATCACAACCATTCTTAGGCATGTGCTAATCACTCCTCAGACCACCATAGTTGATCAGGCTATGCCACTCCCAAGACTAACCATACATCCCTGAGCTTACTTGTGATATTCAACAATCTTAATACTTTCGTTCTTGTCATTGTGACACTGATTTTAGTATGAATGCAGGTATGTATACTTAGTTAAATATTTTATTATTTAAAAGTATAAACACTGGGTCAGAGTACTTTTATCTCATTGTATTTATAGTTAATTCACTATAAACAATGCTCTGATACCAATCTGTCACACCCCAAAATCGAGAACGGCGGAAACATTTTGGGGCGGAGGACGTCATTTACAGTATCACTACATTGTAAAGTAGTAACCAAGCAACAACATCATCCATTGCATTAATAGTATAATTTTAAATACGAGTGTGTTCTTTCATAGTATAAAACAACATAATGCATAATCAAAATAAAAGACGAGTCTTGACTGCTCCGTCTTCACAAAACCTGATCATCGTACCTGTCTATTGTGACCTGAGAATACAAGTTATTTTGAAAGCGAGTATCAACAATAAAGCTGGTGAATTCATAAGTATTTACGAGTCTTTGACTTGTAAAACTGTAAATGAAAGACTTGTAAATGTTTGAAGAAAAGTTTGTATAAGTATGAAAATTTTTGTAACTATTTGTAAATGTTTGAAAACCCTAGAAAATCCTATATTTCCTACTAGTATAAAAAGTAGCCTTCTACTAAGACTCGACTGTTTTGAAAGTAGTTTTCTACCAAGACCCGAGTGTTTTGAAAGTAGCCTTCTACCAAGACCCAACTGTTTTGAAAGTAGCCTTCTACCAATACCCAACTGTTTTGAAAGTATGCATCACTGTAAATGTGACGATTTTCATCTTTATAACTATTATTATTATAAAACTATGGTCTACCTCATCGTTCATGTATATGCGTCACAAAATAAAGGTAATAAGGAAAATAGTATATCTATATCAAATATATTCTACCTCATCGTTTGTGTGAATGTCTCACAAAGTAAAGGTAAGAAGGAAAATAATATAATAACTAAAATTGTACCCTTTTGTACTAGGATATTCATGATGTGGAAACTCACCGAAAAGTACAACCGTAGACACCCGTCGATGTGCGTTTTCCCTACTGTAGCTAACAGCCTTGGGGGTGGAATGGTAAGTCCCAAAACGTATGTAATAGATTCTATGTAATAGTATCTATGTAAACGTATCTATGAAATCGTATCAATGTACACGTATCTATGTAATCGTATCTCCTATAATTGTATGTCCTGTAATTGTATGTCTTGTAATTGTATGTAATCGTATATCTTCATATAGTATGTAATGAATGTATTAGTATACACTCATGATTGAACTGACTCTTGTGTGATTCCTTATACATGGAATAGTAAGTAGTATCTCCTAACTATACCTATTATAGTTACTAGTAATGTACGTGTATAATCAAAAGTATGCCTTTGCTACCCAAAGGTATTGAACTGACTAATGGACTTTTATGTCTATATATGTATACATGATATATAACTAATATTTAGACGACATTCGGATGAATAACCGATACCCTAAGGCCACATCCCAACGAGGAAAAGGAAATAAAGCGGGCTAGCTGTCTTAAGTCCTTTAAACATTTCTTATATAACTATACATATATAGGCATGCATTTGACAATATAGAAGTATAAAAGAGTTTTGTAAAGCCTTTGAAGAGTTTAATAACTAAGAAATGATGACTTGATGTCAGTTTATAAAACGATTTGAAAGCATTTTGATTGATAAGCACAGTTTTAACTATAAGGAAACCTTTATTTGAAACACAATTGTAATAAAGTTTGAAAGGAAACATACAGTATGTAAGACAGTTTGATAAGAAGTTTTAAACATGTAAAAACATTTGAGAAAGCCATTTGAAGTAATGTATTTGGTAAAACAGCTAAAGTGTAGTATATCTATTTGTATGCTAGTTATTAATCACATGTGATTGATGTACTAACTAGCATGATTCAACTTGTATTCCCCCCCCCCCCCCCCCATAAAAGCATTTATAAACATTTACAAACATTTAAAGGTTAATTAAGGGGTATGAACTCACCTGTAGTGAGTGGATCGGATGCAAGTGTCTGACAAGTGCTTGGTGCCAAGTGAAGACTTAAACACACGCAATGATCCTAATACCGTATAAAGACACATGTATATATTAAACTAGTGATTATAACACTAATTAGACAAGTTAAGACATCCTAAGACACGCTAAACACTTGATTTAAGTGCTATACGTCCTAAGGATTGCATCTAAGGGTTGTAGGACTGGGGTTTTGAGTTTAGGGTCCAAGGGTAAACTCCTTATGAGTTTACGGCTTTGGGCCAACTCCTTATGAGTTTACGGCTTTGGGCCAACTCCCTTGGAGTTTACGGTTGTCAACTCATGAGTTTACAGCCGTAAACTCATGTTACTTCTACCATTTTGTGTCTTGAAGCCTATAAGTCATCAAGAAGCATTCCTACTTCATGTCTAAGCCTTTGGAAGTGATTGTGGCATCATTTCACTCATTTGTGGAGTTTACGGCCCATTGACCATTTCTCCATGTGATTACGGCCGTAAACTCTAATGATTCATGGTCTTTTGATGTTTTAAGTTCCTAAGTACATCAAGGTTATGATCTAGACTAGTACCCAAGGCTTGGTAAGAGACTAGGGTGCATTTAACCTCACTTAGAAGGGCTTACGGCCCAAGAACATCCCTTGGCCGTAAACACCTTTGATCATGTGTTTCTTGGTGTTTTCTAAGGCCTAAACATGTTAAACCTAGCATACAACGAGTTAGAACAAGAGTACCTATAATCTAGGAGCTTGAATGGTCGGTTATAGCCAAGAACACTAGTGTGTGTTCTTGGTGAAACTTGAAGATCTACAAAATGGAATGACTTCACAGATGAAATCATGTAACATCACTAGTTCATGTAAGATATCAACTATTTAAGACAATAAACTTACGAGTTTTGAAGATCGGAGACGAAGATCCCGATGATACTTGAGAGAAAACTGAAGTTCTTGGGTTTGAGAAGTGAGAAAATGGCTAGAAATAATCAAAACTTATATATATATATATATATATATATATATATATATATATATATGTTTGAGTTCACATCTTTCTTGAGTTTACGGCCGTAAACTCCATCTTATGGAGTTTAGGGCATAAATTTCAGTGCTGAGGCTTTAGCAGTTACTTTCCAACACTTATTCCTTAAGTGTACAACGCTCGGAATGCTCAAACAGGCTCCTAATTGTGCTAAAAGATGGCAGAAATGAGTTTGACTTTCAATGAAGTATTTGATTGTACAGGATAGAAAATTTCGGGTTGTTACAGTGGCAATGATAACCTAAGAGTAACTAGGTATAGTGACCCCATCTTTCACACAAATAGAGATAACTTTTGTTTTCAATTAGGTTGGGTGTTTACCCTTAACAGAGGTGTGGTAACCTAGAAAAGTTCCAAACAGGAGACGACTGTTGATTCTACTTGCGAATCAAAGTACATAGCAGCAAGTAAAGCATCAAAGGAGGCTATTTTGTTGAAGAACTTCGTCGGAGACCTTGGAGTTGTTCTAACCATCGAGGAGCCAATGAATATTTTATGTGATATTCAAGGGTTGTTGCCATAACAAAGGAACAAAGAGATCATGGAAGATCAAGGCATATCAATAGAAAATATAATTTCATTAGACATAAAGTAGAAGAAGTTCACTTCGTTGTGAAGAGGGTATTGTTAGAAAAGAATCCTGCAGATCCCTTCACAAAGAGTTTGAGTAGGGTTAATCACGTTCAGCATGCTAGGAGCAATTGTCTGAAGGATGATGTTAGTTTTAGTAGTTAGATAATTAGTTTTGAAACTTGTAACAAAATTAATGTAATTGACTTTTGGTGATTAAGTAATGGAGATTTATTTATGAGTTGGATTATTACCTTTTGTGTATTATTTATTTTGTGTTTCATTTTTCATGTTTTACTTCCCAAATAATTATATTATTTAGACATCCACAGTCGATCATACTTTTGGAAGTAAGTAATGAATCAAGATTGTCATGAATTGAATTGTAGATTGTCTAAAGGGTTTTAGACATAGCAAAAGTATTGCTATAATGTTAGTGAGTAATTTGAAATAGAGAATTTATGTATTGGATTAACCCACGCTTAGAGAATTATTTCATAGAATTCATCATGAGTAACTCTGAGACGATAATATCCTATAATATTTAAACGGTGATATATGAGTTGTCGTTTACGAGTTGGTAGTGCATTGATGATATGTAAACGCATCAGTAACTTGATGTTATAAAATGTATTGTTGTGCATTATTTGATGAGTAAATAGTACAATCATATAAATTAAAGTTTATATGTTCCCTTTTATCCTTGAAGAAAAAAGCGATATCTTTGGGCCCGTTGATGATTTGGTGTTGACTTGTAGTGTTGGGTGCAATTGGATGGCACCAACTACAACAACAACAACAACAACACCAACTTCTCTCTGTTGAACATTTGTTCGAAGGTGTAATTGGATGGCACCAACTACAATGACTGGATGCGCAACATTAAAAAGGCTCTTCGCTTTGAAGACAAGGAATACGTCCTTGAAAAATCTTTGGATGGGATCGTTAAAACGAAGGCCACTCCTCAAGAAATGGTCGCCTACATAAAACATTATAATAATGCCACAAAAGTTGTGTGCATCGTGGTGGTGACAATGACTCCAGAATTACAAAGGCACTATGAGGATTACTAGACGTACGAGATGAACAAGGACCTTATGGAGAAATACCATAAGTAAGCTCGTTAAGAAAATTGCGAGGTGGTAAAGTCCCTCATTGCTAGCAAGATGAAGGATGGAGAGTCTGTGAGCAACCACATTTCAAGAATGCAACGATATGTGGATAGGCTAATCAAGATTAATGTGAATATTGATGAAGAGCTGCAAATCGACATAGTGTTGAACTCTCTGCCAAGTTGTTATGATCAGTTCATATTGACCTATCATTTGAACAACAACAATGAAACGACATTGTCAGAATTCCACAACCTCCTTCAAACAGCTGAAGCGGGAATCAAGGGAAATGGTATTCCCTCATCTCCTACAAGTGCACTTGTTCTGGCCATAGGGCAAGGGAAAGGGAAGAAGAGGAAAGGTCATCCTAAACAAAATTGGAAGGGAAAGTCCCAAGTTGGGTCGTCAAGTACGGGACCTAAAGGAAAATCCAGTTCCGATGCTCCCCCTTTCTCTGGCCCCAAAGAGGCCACGTGCTTCTATTATAATGACAAGGGGCATTATAAACGAAGCTGCCCAAAATACTTGCAGGATATCAAAGATGGCAAGGTGAAGCCAATGTCGGCAGGTATTTACACTATCTTATCTAGTAACCCATCATATTCTCATTCTTGGTTCCTTGATACAGGATGTGGGTTTCACATTTGTTCTGATTTGCAGGGGCTAAGAAGAAGTGACCATGTGGAGCATGGAAGGAAGAACTTGATCATGGGCAATAGGCGATCTTCAACTGTTACCAAGATTGGAGTTAATAGCATAGTGCTTAGTAGTGGGTTAGGTTTAGACTTAATAAATTGTTGCTACTCGTCCGAGATGACACAAAACATCATTTCATTTCATGCTTTTTTTAAACAAGGTTTTAGATGTTCTTTTAATGATAAGAATGGTTATATTTCTGCTTATAAAAATGGTGTGTTTTATTTTGAAGCTCTACCTTGTGATGGTTTATATGAAACTGTGATGATTGTTGACAATTTAGGAAATAGTGCTTTTCATATTGATTTGTCTAATGGTATAGACAAAGCGTGCTTGTGGCATTGTCGTCTTGGACATGTTAACAAGAAACGCATGACCAAACTCCAAAAGGATGGAGTGTTGGAATCATTTGACTTAAGGTCAAATGACACATGCGAGTCTTGTTTATTGAGAAATATGACACAAACACCTTTCACTGGTTCTTGTGAAAGAGGTGAAGGATTGCTAGATCTCATACACAAACACCTTTCACTTAATTATGTTTATTATTTTCTTTTGTTATGTTCTTTAAAATTAGTTTTTATAGAAAAATTTTGATGGCTTTTTTTAAACTTTTTTAGATTTCTTTTTAGAAATTTTGTCTTTTTGTTTTTTTACATGTTCTTTTTAATATTCTTTTAATGTTTAGGATTATTAAAATATCGTTATTAAAAACTATTTTCAGTTTGTAAAAACCAATTTATTTCAATTTCATTTTCGTGTAGGAATTTGTAGATTTTAATCTCACACAGTTTATTTTTTAGAAGTCTTTACAGTTAAAAACTGCTGCGTGTTCTGTTTTCCTCAACTTTTGTATTACTTTTTCCAACCTTTTATTCTTCTTTTTTCTTGCTAAAATTTTGATTATATGTTGTTAAAATCTTATTTACATTTTTTTCGTTTTTTTTTTATTCTTATTGAATTATTATTTTTTTTCGTTTTTTTATATTGAATAATGATAAGTTTTTGATGAAATATCATTATTTTTTTATAAAATATCTTTATTTTTGTTGGAATATCTATTTTTTGCTGAAATGTCATATATTATTAAATTTTCGGTATTAAAAAACTATTTTTTGTTTATAAAATCATTTTATTTTAATTTTTTAATATCTACAGCAACATACAAATGTTAAAAAAAACACATTTTCTTATTACAGTCTGCAACCGATAAAACTTAGATTCACCTCTTCTACTACAGAAGGTTGTAAAAATAATGCACAAACTTCCTTAATTTTTGCTTAAAAAAAACCTAGTTTCCAAAACAAACACGTTTATTTGAGTTTCAAATATGAAAAATGGATACAGCTCTACTTATAAATTGTAATTTCAAAGTGTTTTCCTATAATCGGTAATTGCAATTTCGGTGGGTATACCGAGGTTTGGTGATACATAACGTTCACTGGGTGGAGGGGTCGGCTAGGAAACCTCTCTCGCTAAGTAATCGCTTTTTTGACTTCCAATTGTTCAAACAAAGACTTGTACATTTTGTTATTGTGTTGGTTTTTGTACGTCATAATTTTCTTATTAATCATAAATTTAGGTAGTATATATTAACTTAATCAAACGTTAAACTTTCCGGTTTTCATAGTATTCACTTAATTCGACGTTAAACTTTCCGCTTTTGTAACAGTACAGCTTATTGCATCAAAGTTGTGTCGGTTCTCCATCTCTATAACGGTTCTGGAGCGTCAGAAGACGGCGTCTCTCCCCCCTTTAAATACGCCTCATTCCCATCCTCCTCCTCCTGCAAATTACTAATAAACTAAGAGAAAAATGGAACAAAATCTACCTGTTTTACCAAAGAAAGTTTGGAGCTTACTTCGTATCTTCTACTTCATGCTACGTAAAGGCATATCCAAGAAGAAGCTGTGGCTGGACCTCAACATGATGATGAAACGTGCCAAGATCCTTGGTAAAACCTTGCAGAACCTCATGTTCCACCACCACCACCAGTGGGCGGCGTTCGCCACTAACCACCCTTCACACCACCTCTCCTTTCCTTCCCCTCCGTCGAGTGAAAGCGAGTTCAGCTGCACCGCGAGTCCTTCTAATGATAACCACAATTTCTCGCTATTTCCAGTCCACAAGAAAGATCACCACCTTAAGAATCAACAGGTGGAGGATCTTGACGTGGTGGCATTCAATGCGGCGGTGCTCAAGGCCATGGAGGTGATTCGTAGTGAGACAGCTTCGCCTGCGCTGCCAGGGTTTGGGAGGAGTCCGATGGTTAGACAACTTAGAATAACGGACTCTCCATTTCCACTGAACGGTGTGGAAGAGGACAACCAGGTCGACGAGGCGGCGGAGCAATTCATAAGCAGGTTCTACAACGACTTGCGGCGGCAGAGTATGAAGGTGCCGTTTGGCTCGTGTTCTCCTATGAAGTAGAAATTTGGAAGCAACTTTTAGAATGAACGATTGAAGCAGATTTTAAGTGACCAAACAATGGTCTGTATGATATGACAAAATAAGACGATATTTTTGTGAGGCTAGTCGTAAATTGCGTATAGAACACAACGCATATCGTTGATTTGTAATCATCATTTTTGAATGCATCATATCCCCGCATGAAGCATGATTCAGTATGAATTGTTAAATGAATTTCTAGTACTGTCTAAATGATTTTATTTTGATTAAATGTTATTAGCTTATCCACATTCCCTACAAAAAATTTGAGTATCATACAAGAAATTTTTTAAAAGATTTGTGCGACTATCTGGTTGTGTCTCTTCCTGTATGACAGGAGAAAATAAGCGGTTCACCGGTGGAATCGGATCTTGGATCATTCAAGAACATTTGTCCTAGAAATGGTGAGTGTGGCCGCTAAAAGTGGCGTTTGTCGCTGCTAACATTAGCAGCGACGCATAGTCTGCCGCTAATGTTTTGTTGTTGATACTACGAGCCGTCGCCGCTAAGGGCATCGACAATGCATTGAACTCCATAGAGTTCAATGGATTGCCATATCATTTTTCTACAATCCATACAACTCTATCATTTTTTTCTACAATGCATTGAACTCTACAGTGTTCAATAGGATGTTACAAAATGTAATTTATAGTATATATTTAAGAACTAAAAACTTTTATTTTTCCCATTGAAGAGTTCAATGGCCATTAAACTCCAAATCCACTGAATGCCAAGGTGGCATCTCATAATGGTAGGGTTTCATCTATTGAATGACACCTAGACTTGCCACATCATTCAACCCTTCCATTGAACTCACTATTATGGATGCTCTAATAATATTTTGTAGCCGTTAAATGGGTCGCTGGTATTGGTATTTTCTTTTTTTATTTTTTTGTATTTCACATTAACATTGAAAAAAAAAAAAAAAAAAAAAACTGCTATGTTATTAATTAATTTAATCTTACATCCTTCCATTCCAAAATATTAATCCTACGTTCGTTCAAAATACTCATCCAGTTTAACATAATGTAAAATATCTAAAATACTAGTCTAAAGTACTTACGCAAACAAAACATTACAAAAATCGTACAAAGTAGCTACTCATCATCATCTCTCTCTTTGTTTCCTTCAGTTTCATTTCGTTGTAGAAACAAACGAAAGCAATCTTCAAGTACGACACTACATATTAGATCTTTTAACATTGTTTAAAAAATGCCCATCTACAAAGAAAACAACATAGTCGTATAAGTTAAACCAACACTATAACATTCTATATACAAAATATACATTCCACATGCAAGCCAAGTATAAAATATCACATTGTACTATAACTAACAATTACCAAACTACAAACTACCATTATGGCATTGTACTTTCAAAACTAACAATTAAGAAACTACACAGATTGCATATAATACATTATAGCATTGTACTATAACTGATAATTACAAAAATACCATTATAAAATTGTACTTTCATAAACTAACAATTACCAAATTACACATGTTGCATGTAACACATTATAGCATTGTACTTTTTTGTTATTTTTGTCAATATAGCATTGTACTTTCATAAACTAATAATTACCAAACTATAAAATACCAATCTTTCAAACTATAACAATACTAACAATTAACAACATAAAAACTGTTACCAAACTAACAATTACCAACATTTGAAACTATTAGTAAGCTAACAATTACCAACATTTGAAACAATTAGCAAAATTAAATAGTCTTGTTGCCTGTGATTGTGGTGGTGGCTTTGTGAGTGGTTGTTCATGATCGTACATGGATACAACCGTAGAAGGTTTACACCCAATGCATCTACTATGGCCTTGTTGAACACTCAAAAAATCTTTCAAAACAATTTTGTATATCCTTTTGGTGTTAGACCGTTGGCTTTAGAAGAAGCTTGAGTTTGTTGACTGATTCCATGGAGTAAAACATTCTGTATTTTCAAAAAATGATTAACATCATAAAAATTGGATTACTAAATACCTCTTGACAATACAAACACTTATATAAAAATACAAATTAACCACTTACATATTGTTGCTCGACTGCAGGACTACTAAATACCCCTTGATTATAAATATTAGCCTTACGAAATGCTTCAATTCTAGTGGTGTCCTATTTAACCTTAAATATTAGATTAATTATAATTTAATTAAATATTTAAATATATCATAACTTACTTATTTGAAACAGGCATTGCTATACAAGCGCGGTCCCCTCTGTTTACAATTTGATGTAGTGCACGGACTTATTTGTTTGACGTCGGACGCTTTAAAAATTCGGGCTTTTGAAAATGTTCAACTCTTGCGCCCAATTTTCAAATGACATACCCTGGGGTGGGTTCGGGGTTGGCTAATGCCCTTGCAATATCTGCAAGCCCCTCAGCATTCTGAAAATAAGTATGTGCTTTATTTTTTCGGCCTCTATAAATTCTTTGTAAAGTCGCATCAATGCTCAGTAACAACTGAGCAAGTTCAGGATCCAAGTTAACCTTATCCATATCAAACTTATTCTACAAATACAAAAAAATAGTTAATTAAATACCAATCACAGCTAAAGTTATAATATTATCCAAGTTACCTTTAGATGCACGATTGTGGCATTCCTTAAAGTGGGAGGAAACATTGTCCTTACCGGATACACTCAAAGGATGTTCATCCACATATACCTCCCAATCTCAAGGGTAAACTAATTACCACACTTCCCGACTGGGGAAGATGTAAGCTCCGTGTTGAAATCCAAATCCACAGGCTCTCCCTTATTTGTCTGTATCAGCTATGATAGTTGGATATTTTTTATAGACCTCTTCTCTTTTTAGGAAGCTCAGCTGAAAAAATACAATTAAAAATATTTGTCACATATAACAAATTAATAAAAATAGTCAATAAATTTATCATAATTAGACTTACCATCTTGTTCATGTTGTCCGCAACCAAAGCCTCCTAGAAGTTATGGATCCTCGGTTCCATCACCTCCATGTACTAGGCCCATAACATTTGTCGTCATGTAAAAGAGTATTGTCGAACTAAACCCCATATATAGCCTGTAAAATTAAAAGATATATAAAATATAGAAATACAATATGACTAAAAGTTAGTTATGGTATCATATCTGATCTTATTATAACATTGTACTTTATAATATTTTTGGAAATTACCATGCTATAATTGAAAAAAAAATGAAAACAAAGGTTGGTGCATTTATATGTAATTTGGAAAGTACAATCCTATAATAAAAACAATAGTTTGTAAAGTACAAACTATATTTTTCATTTTTTTTTCCAATAGAGCATTGTACTTTCCAAGTTGCATACAAAAAAACAAACTTTTTTTTTTTCATTTTTTTTTTCAATTATAGCATTGTACTTTCCAAAAATATTGTAAAGTACAATGTTATAATAAGATAAAATATGATACTATAACTAACTTTTTCAATACATATATTCATTATACATACATTATACATAAATACACACATTATACATACAAATACACTTAAACTTGCTTCCTACATGTATTACATATTCATTAGAGCATCATACTTTTTTTTTCCATATCCTACTTTTTTTCATTTTTACCATACATATATACACAAATTATATATGCATATATTTTCCAAAGTTATACATATACACATAAACAAATCACACACATACAAATACATATACACATACATTATAATATCCTACTTTTTTTTCATTGTACACAGATACATATATAAAAAAAATACACATGGAAAAACACATACATGCATCGTACAGATATAGTTAACTAAATATCATATATATATATATATATATATATATATATATATATATATATATATATATATATATATATATATATATATATACAAAGTCATAAACTTACACAAATAATACACATCCAAATTCCAAGAATAGATACAAAAAAAGCATACTATAGATATTTTATAAAAACAGGGAAAAAACATGTGGAGAAAGGTGATGGTGGCGGTATTTCGGCCAAATTATGGCCAACAATAACTTTTCCGGCCAAATTTCGTCAGAAATCAACTAAATTCGGCTAACATCAAAATTTCAAGCATAAAACAACAAAATTAGTGGGAATTGACAAAAAAAAGTGAAATTGAGCCAAAAGGAGAAGAAAGTGTACTTGTGGTCGCTGATATTACACTTCCCGTCGCCGTAAAGGGTAGCCCTCAATAGAATTGAGGGAATGGGAGTAAAATCCGACAAAGCAAATGGAGGGAAGTCGCAAATTGGTGGCAAATTGGCAGTGGAATCGCTTGGAATCGACATACTTATCATAATTGCAATATGCGTTGTAGTTAGATAATTTTTCCCATGGCATCATTAATTTAGTAAAGTCAAAATTAACAGTATCTTGACTAGGCATGTTCAAAACCGGATATCTGCTTTTCGGATATCCAAAATTCGGATTTCCGAAAATTTCAGATAGTGGATACTGGTATCTGTGTAACATCTCGTTTATTAAATAAATAAATAGATAAAATTGATGAATGAATAGTAGCCATAAACTCCATAATATTTAGTGGAGTGTTTGTTTTGGGGAGCTAAATGTAATAATTTGGATTATTTGGGGGTTAAAGTGTAACTTCGTGATTTATTTTGTAAAGATTTTTTAGAAGACAGGGGGTGTTAGGTAAGTATTGGACTTATTGTGAAAAGATTTTGAAAATTGAGGGATGTTGGGTAAATTACGGACTTGATTTGAAAGGGATATCAGAAGGTTGGGTATAAATGGTAAATTATGGACCTTGTTTGAAAAGATTCTTATGGGGAGAGACCAATGTTGTCATTACGCAGTGAAGTTTATGCGGGATCAGGGTATATAACCCGTCACCCCGGTAACCCTTACCCTAATGATACTCAGCCGCCACCGCCTTATACCTCTCGCTCCCCTCCAGCCGCCGGTAACTCTTGTGCCGGAAACAGCGAAGACGATGGTAATTCGGAGATGGTGCTGCATCAGTTGAAGACCGGAGAAGAAGTGGCGCCGTGGTGGCCGCCGTACATGATTCTCCAGACGCCACTATCGACTCTCACCACCGTAGCCACCACCGCGAACCATTGCTTTCGGCTAAAACTGATGGGTTTTATGCATAAGAACAATCCTATGTGCTCATACAAACCCTAATGCTTGGATCTAGGCTTCTCTATTGTACATGCAATGAATCCAAGACTAATAAACCCTAGATCTAACATATAATAAACTGAATTAGGGTTTAGAGAATTACCTTTGATTGTTATATAGCAATAACAATCAATTCCTTGCTTGGATTGGCTTCAAAAGCTTAGTGCCTCAAGTGTTGCACCTCTAATGGTGTCACAAACACCATATGCAACTTGGATGAAGAGGAGAAGAAAGGAGGCTGCCCAAAAACGACTAGAAACCCTAGAGAATCAGTTGTCCACGTTTTTGGGGCCTAAGGGGTCCTTTATATACTTGTGTGGGCTGCTAGGGTTTCAGTCAAAACCCTAATGGACAACTTAAACTCTAAGCAGCCCATGAAACCTTCTGGATAAGGCCATGAACGAAAATATGATGGGCTCCCATCATAATTTCGTTCACCCCTTGTTCCTTTAGCATTCCTTAGTCCAACATCTTAATTATCCAATAATTGCAGTTCAGTCCCCTGAATTTAATTAATCTCTTTTAGTCACAAAATTAATTCTTTATTAATTCTTGACTAATATTAATTAAACAATATGATTTCTCCTTTAATATATTATTCTCATAATATATTAATAAATCATATTTAAGCCTTTCTCTCCTTAATTCATCCTACATATTGCTATGGTGAAGGCAACGCTAAAGGACCATGCTCATAATCAGGTCAAGTACATACCAAAATAGTTATGGACTTAGACACTAATCCAACAGTCTCCCACTTGGATAAGTCTAATAACTAATTTTCCGTATGACTTCAGAACCTGATTAGCAATCGTAGCTTTCAAAAGCAGCTGTCAACTCTGATCTTATCAGATAGCGTGTCCTTTAGATAAGGGATTATATATTCCTCCATTCTCAAGATATCGTATAGACATAAGACATGAGTTTTAATCATTCTCTCTATACTGTTTCCCGACTTCTGATTTATGATGACTGATAACAGACTACAATTGAACACATCAACTTAGTCCCGGCTTGGCCAAGCACTTAGGTGTCATCACTAAATCATCGAGAGGCCCACATATATCGCTTTTATCCCACTTTAGGTAAAAGGAATGGATAAACTTCGACTCAAATTCTCGCTTGCATTTACTGATCGAATCACACACAACAATAAGTTTTATAACACTAAGTCACTGGTGCGTTTACTTATTATCAATGTGCAACCGACCAACAAATTACACTCACATGTCTCGGTTTCAAGAATATACAATATTATCGTCTCACTTAATCACTCGTGATGAAGTGATCCAAGTGAGCGTGGGTTTAATCCAATACTCCAATCTTATCAAAGCACTCATGAACTCTGCAGCAAACTTGTGCTATGTCTAAACACTTCAGACAATCTACAGACATATTCATGACAGTCTTTATTCACACCTACTCCCAACGTATGACCGACTATGGATGTTTGAATAACCTAGTTATTCTGGAAGTCAAAACATGCAAATTGAAACATAACAATAATACTTAATCCTATATGGCCTCAAACTTGTGAGAGTAAATAAAACACTTCTATTTAACCATCATATTGATTACTCATTATTATCGTTTACTGTTTCAGAAATCAACTTATTACTCAAATTACAACAATAGTTGTCCCATGCATAAAGCATGCACACTATGTTTCCTATGGTCCTTACTTTGGGAAATAGATTAATTGAAAAACCTTTTCAATGATGCTCATTTCACAATTCCCAAATCCTAACTATTAGTGTAAGAACACAAGGTTCTTGCCACTACTAGAATATGCTAGAATCTAACATTTTACGCAACGATCCTTTCGTAAATCCATAGCACAAAAGTCACCAAGACTAGACAATTCCATAGACGTGAAGTCTCACATTCAAAGTACATTCATTTGAACATCCTTCTTGCATAAAAGTTTCTAATCTAGGCATAGACTCTCAATATCCAACTCCCTATACGGAAACATTTCCACATTTGCCATATGACAACTCATTCTTAATAGAATCTTATCTATTCATAATAATGTCGATATGGTCCATCCAATACCATATTTCCAACTACTCACAAGCGACCAATCCTCAGCGAACTTTGGATCGTCCTTTGATAGTTGTTTAATTATTTTAGTCAAAACCAATTCTAGTCCTTTTTCCCTCTTAATGCGCTAGACATTTGAAAATTTTTAGGATGGTAAAATATTATAGCATTTGCAATCGATCCTATACCCGAAACGTATGGGACACGATACATAATGTCTTACATAAATATATGATACTTTACCAATCTTTTGCCATAATATTTTTATGTGTCATGTTCTCACAATTCGAACTATGAAGAGGGATGCCGTAATCATAATCGAAATTTGAGAACACACAATGTATCATTTGACTGAAAATATTAAAAATTTTCAATCTAAGCTTTAGATATTGAAACGAAGTATAATATTCTCTCCTTAATTATAGCAAAACAACTTTTCAACCCATGCAACTTTGCAAATTGAATCTTTGTTTTTCTATAATTAATATTGCTAACTTTCAATACTTGCCATAATAACCATACAAGCATAACACTTATGCTCCTACTATCATGATGATTATTATCATATAAGCATAACACTTATGCTCCCACTAGCTTTGACATGTATTCAGAAAACAAATGAACTTTCAGAAAACAATGCCTATTGAATTTCTGAAATTCATATCTCTAATACCAGATGTTTTGATAAGCCTTTATCTAAGCTTCTTAACCTTATACACCTTTGCCTTAGATAGCTCATATGTGTGTTTAAACAATTCAAAACTTATGTTACTAAGTTCCAAATGTTGAAACTAATTGCCAAATCTCACAATTCGAACTATGGAAAGGGATGCCGTAACCATAATTGAATTTGAGAATACAATTTTCACAATCACTATCTTTTTAAAATCTCTCTTAGTGAAAGCATTTCCTCACAGTCATTTTTATGAAGGATAGAATCTTATGACACTTAGATTTTATGGTGTATGAGTTCCTATCCATGTGAATTTGCCAAAACCAAGGTTTGCGACAAATCCAAACTCATATGGACTGAACTTTCTTAATCTTTATTTCTTGCCTTATGGTAACACGAGTGCCCACCATGTCTTCCAAGTAGTTTAGTAACTTGTCCTTACATATCAATGTACTTTCCATCGACTATGGCTCTAGTATGCATTCAAATGAGAACTCATAGAACTCACATACGCAATTAACTCAATTGGAATGGCACAGAAACAAAATCATGTCAGCACGATAGGTTGTAAACCTCAAGTCGTGTGCTGGTGATGATCTATAAGGTTTATTCTTGATTTGTTCTTGAAACCTTTCAAGACCATTAAGACTCCCACTGACTCCTTGACATATAAGATTCTCTTGTCAAGAAACATTTCTTGACAAAGCAAATATTCAAGAGTTAGTGTAGTTCTTATCAAGACAAAACACTTCACATAATTGGTCCTAGTTGGTCTTTGTCTTATCCAAGACAACACAACTTTCCAATTTCAAATGTGCAAGAATAAGAAAACTTTTCCAAATTCCACATTTGATGAGTGTTATAAACCTACTTAAGAGTTTCCACTCAATGTCACAATCTTGACTCTAAGACTTGATATTGGAATGAAGTATGATTGACTTCTTGATTTAACCATTTCTACAATTCTCGATTCCTCTTCTTAGACATGCAATTGCACTAAGACTCCTTTAGAGGATTTATTGAGACATGGTTCTCAATCTTTAAGACTTATCATAAAACACAATAATTTGGAAACAATATTGCCAACATCAGTGTAGCGAATGACATTACAATCTTTAAGACTTGTCATAAAACACAATAATTTGGAAACAATATTTCTTGATAAGACGAACTATAGGTTTGGATAAAGCCAAACTGGAAGTTTATGCAATGGTTGTTGGGTTGTATTATGACTTACAGGTGGATCATGCAACCCAGTTATGGCAAGAATTTGGAAACAATATTGCCAACATCAGTGTAGCGAATGACATTACTTATGCTCGATACTGGAGTCTAGTTTTGTAATTTGTGTATGAAAAGGAAGGGATCTTGGTAATGCTGATGATCCTAAAGCTGAGTTTGCTGTTTATCATCATCCTAAGACAGTGGAGGATTATTCCGAAGTTTTTCCCAACATTGCAAGGATACCTGATGCCATGCTTCATAAAGTAGATCTTGCATACCCAGTCCTTGTTTCTTATCTTCAAACCATCAATCCTTCTATTGAAACTGGTATTTTGTTACCAAAATATGTTGGAGGTCCATCCAAGAAAAGTAAAATTTTAAAGAAAGCTACTCATGCTTGTCCATCGAAGCCTGCTACTGAGTCTACACCAACAAAGAGTAAAAAGGTTGGTGTTTCGAAACCTAATCCAGTTCCTATTCCAAAGGAAGTTATTCTGTCTGTTCAACAGGAGACTTCTCAACCACCAAAGGAAGTTATGCCTTTGAAATATGGTGTTCTCAAGCAACTAAAGAAAATGGCTCACATACCTCATCATTCACCGGAACATTTTGATTCCAGCTCAAAAAGGATTCATAAGCCTTAACTCAATCGTATGGGTGTTGCAATTCGTGAGATTCCAGGTCCTGTTTCTCTAGTATCTAAAAAGCGAAGAGCTCAGGATATGGTGAAGAAGATTCAAAAGAAGAAGAAGAAGGTTATTAATTCTTTGGATGAAGTTGTTCCTGAGTCTGATTTTGATAAATCTCTGTCTCCACGACAAGATGATAATTTGGGCTTCCCATCACCTTCGATGGGCTCTCCAATCAATTCAAATTTCGAGGAGAGTGGGGGTACTGATGGAAATGTGGAAAAATTTAATATGGACACCACCATCAATCAAGGTGATCATTCGCAAGTATCCACTCCTGAGCAGACTACAATCATACCACCCGAAGTTTCTCATACCGGATCAGTTTCTGAGGAGGTTCAGACTTCAGGAATTCCTACGAACATATCTAATATGGACGCAAATGTCAATTTGGATGATGGAGTGTCGACTAATGAAGCCCAAGGTACTTCTATTATTATTATTGCATCTTCTTTCAAAACATCTACCATTAATACCATGTAACATCCTATTTAAAATATAATAATTGAAGAATAAACCTGGAACCCCGAGAAGCAATTTTTATTATTTTTATATGTTGTTACAGTTCAAGATCAAATAAAAATTATCGGAATGTTAGTTTCGGGGGTTAAAGAATAAATATCAGACTTAATTTGAAAGGATATTGGATGGCTGGGGTTGAAACGGTAAGTTATGTGCCTAAGTTGAAAATAATTGTTCACGAAGGGGCCATATGGTAAGTATTCGGATTTGATATGTAATGATTTTCAGAAGGGAGGGTTTAGATTGTAAATTAAAGACTTAATTTGAGAAGAATAATGGAGGAGGGACTGAAATTGTCAATATGGGTCCATGTTTGAGAGGGAGCGGGAGTTATAACCCGTCACCTCCTCGTCGTAACCCTAAACCTAGCAACACACATCCAGCCGTCATTTTCTTCTCCCCCGTCCAGCCACATCTCCCTTCGACTCCTTCCTATTCCGATCAACCAAAGGCCGTCGGCGGACCTTGCTGCTGGCAAGCACATCTCGTTCCACTGTTCCATTGCCGACGACAACTACACAACGTGGGTGTAGATGATGTCGTTCGTTGAGCGCCGCCATCTATGCTGGAATCTGAAGACCGACGACGTGGCTATATCGTTGCCACCTTCTTTCTTCTCTTCTTACAGTTAACCGCCGCGGTTACCGCTAACGCTGTTGATGTCGTCATCGTGTCCGGACAAGACGTGAGGTGTTCCGCTGCTATTCACGTTTGTGTGTGCTTCAGCCCGTGTGACACAAGAATGTAAGTGGGTTGTGGTTGTTGTTCGACTGTGAAGACTCGCTTGGCTAGCGAAGCCTCATGAAGAGCCACCATGGCGGCCGACCATGGTGGTTGTTGCTCATGTTGCGCTTTCTGCCGCCACCACCCACCGTGTATGGTGCCTGTGTGTGTGTGAAATGGGGTTTAAGTGTATGTATTTCAGTTTAATGTAATCTTTGGGTGTTGTTTGGCCGGAAATGTCACCACCACCACTGTGAGGTGGTGGCTGCCACCATATACCACCATCGGCCACCACAAGGGTGGTTGTGTGTATGTGTTTATCAATTAGTGTGTGTGTTATTTTCTTGGTTAAAGCATTGTAACATGTAATTAGAGACAAGAATAATGAAAAGAAAACTCAAACCACCACCGGCCGTCGTGTCGGGTGGCGGTGTGCTTTGATTGCGTTTGGACCCCGTTTGGGGGATGTTTGGACAATGTGTGACCAATGAAACCCTAATGAGCCCAAAGAAACCCTAGTGGCCCAATGGAGCCCTACTGGGCCCAATAAGGCCCAATGTGACCTAAAAGCCCAACCAATAGACTAATGGGCTAGTATGGGGTTGGAAAACCTTAATTAGGGTTTGGAAAACCCTAATGGCCTAAGACCCTAATTTTGAGAATTTATTGGAAACACACGAGATTATTTAATAATTTGGAATATTAAATAACAATCATTGACAAAATTAACCTAAAAGCAATATTGGACTTAATGGATTAAGTCCTTAGTAAATTAAGTCCTTAATGGGTTAAGTAAGAAACACTTAACCCTAATTATAATTTCATGTGAAAGCCCTAATCTCACTCGGGCTTTGAGTTGGGCCTTGCTGTTGGGCTTTTGCAATTGGACTATTGCTGGGCCATCCAAGAGCAAGTTAATGGACCAAAGTAATTAGATGGGCTTTAGGGTAAGACCCATGTGAGGACTTGGGCCCAACTTGGAAAGTTGGGCCATAAATGGGCCATAATTGGGCCTTCATGATTATGTGATATTGGATCATGGGAATTGGATTGGAATAATGGGATGGGCCTTAAAGAAAGACCATGTAGACGTCTGGGCCCAATTTGGAAAATTGGGCCATGTGTTGGGCTTTGGGCCATTACTTGACTATTGGGGTTTTTAGTGTGAGTTGGACTTTGTGCTTGGAACCCAATTATTAATTGGGTGTTGTTTGATGTTGGCAGTTTGAGAATCTGTCAACCAGCAGTTGGAGTTTCATCCGCGGGACTTCAGCAGTGTCAGGTGAGTTATCCTCACTATATCAATAGGGTCTAAGGCACCAAAGCCGGCCCTTATGGATTGTATTTGGTTATGGCATGATACGTTTATTGATTACATCCTGGTTATAGTACGTTGTTATGATATGTATGATATGTGCTTGTTATTGATTGATTATGTGTTATGAGTATGTAGGCATATGTATGTGTATGTTTGGGTTGAGGTGGTCCTGCTTTATGCTGAAGGCCAACGTACCCAAGGGGTCCAGATAGGCTGAAGGCCTATGAGGTGGTCCAGTCAGGCTGAAGGATCATTATGATGGGTTTTAGCCATAAGAACTTTCCTATGTGCGCATGTAAAACCCTAATGCTTGGATCTAGGCTTTCTAATTAAACATGCTTTGAATCCAAGACTTCTAATGACTAATTAGGTATAAGAACAATACAAAATCAGATCTAGAAGTTTACCTTTCAATCTCTTGTTTGATGTTGTTGTCTTGGAGCTCTAGAGTCACAATTGTCACTCCTCTAATGGCTTACAAACACCAACTAACAAGGAGGATGATTTGAGAGAGAGGAGGGGAGGAAATTCGGCCAGGGGTTCTCTACTTGAGATGAGATGCCGAATTCCCTTGGCCAGAGGGTCTATTTATACTTGTAGACTCCTTAAGGGTTTCACCTTAAACCCTAGTTGGATAATCTTTCCTTAAAGCAATCCAAATCATTTCCTTAGATAACCTTGGACGATTTTGAGCTATCCTTAGCTCTAGAATTCATCCATCCTCTATCTAATAAGGATTTACAGTCTAAAGGGTAACTATCAAACAATTGACAGTTTATACCCTCTTATTTAATTAATCTCTTTAAGTCACCAAATTAATACTAATTCATTTATAACTTATATTAATCAAATAACAATATTATTATTCCTTATATTATTCTCAGAATATATTAATAATATTTATTCTCTCATAATAAATCATCCTGTCAAGTTGCTATGGTGAAGGCAACCCAAAAGGACCATGCACAACCGGGTCAAATACTTGCCTAATATAGTTGCAGCCTTAGACACTATTCCAACACATTATGCATACTGTTTGATAGGAATAGTGATCTTTTAGTTCTGCCTCCAAGTAGATAGGATGACACTATGCTTGTTGATCTGTTAAGATCTACATCCTGGTAGTCAGGATGAGGTTATGTTTATGCTTAGTGACCTGGTTAGGTCGGTGTCCTGGTTAGAAGATGTTGATGTGCTATATGATCTATTAGATTGGTTTGATTGTTGTATATGTATGCTAGTGTATGATATTTATGTTCACATGTTTGTTTGATTGGGGGTTGGGTTGAGGCGGTCCTGCTTTGTGCTGTAGGCCAACATACCCGACGAGCGGTCCGGATAGACTGTAGGCCCTGCGAGGCGATCCAGTCATGCTGAAGGTTTGGAAGTGGTCCAAATAGGTTGTAGGCCCTGCGAGGTGGTCCATTCATGTTGACGGCTCATGATGCATGCAGTTCTGTATTGGATATATGATATGGTTATGTTGGTATGGTGTTGGTATTTTGGGGTAACTCACTAAACTCTCGGGCTTACAGTTTTAGGTTATTATTTCAGGTACATCAGATGATCGTAGGAAGGTAAAGGAGTGATCGTATAGCTCCTCATATTTTATGGTTTTATGAATTGATTCTGGGGATACTCTGATGTCTAAACTATTTTCAAAACAAACTATAATAACTTTATGGTTTTAAAATGAATTAAAAAGTTTTTAATTTTGGCTTGAATTTTATAGGTGTTACATACCACTACTTCTCTACCACCATTTCTACTACATTGCCACAATTCACCCATTCCCCAACCTTTGAAAACATCATCAATCAACCCATCACTTCTATATTTCCATCACAATCCACAAAAGGTCACAAATCTGTGCCAAAGGATGATACTACAGAAGATGGTGATTTTATGGGATCTTTTGTCGAAATCCAATTTGATCCAGAGGAGGAGAACATCCTAGACCATATGCTGATGTCTGGTAAGCAATTTAAAATTCTCAACAGGAAGCTCAACTCTTTATTACAGCTTTAGGCTGATGTTGGGGGTCGAAATACTATCTCTAGTATCGAAGTCGATGTCATGCTCAAGGTCCAAGAGCGTCGATTAAGAAATGAAATGGAACAACTAGACAGGAACAATGAGTCTCATGTAAAGGCTCAGTCTTCGTCTTTCAATCATGAGCTTAAAGAGTTGAAAGAAGTTGCCAAAAAAAGGAATCTTTTGTTTGTTCAAGATGTTAAAAAGGTTCGTGAGGATGTCAACCTGAAGATTGAGGAACTCATGGTTGATATGGCGAAGAAAGTTGCAGCTCTTACTCACGATTATTCTTCTCTTCACACTAAGGTGGATATGATTGTTGATGATGTCACAGATGTGGTTAACTGGTATCATTCGTTACTTCCTAAGGTTCATAAGAAGGTTGAACTTGATGTTAAAAGTTTTGGCAAAATTGAAGAGACATTAAGTAATCTTAAGGAATTAGTTTTGAAGATTGGCTCTTCATCATCCTCGTTGCTCACTCCGGAATCCTTGTCTCAGAAGTTTATGTCTTTGGACTCCACACTCAAGGATGAATTAGCTCTACTTGTGAAGCTGATTAATTTGATGCCAACTGATGCCCCCACCTATTCACACTGGGGTGCAAGGGGTAGAAAATGGTGGTGTTGGCATAAAGACGAGTGCTTGTTTGGAAGGAAGTGGTTTAGGGAAATGTGATGGTGATGCGAAAGTAGTTGGGAAAGTTGTTGGATTAGTGTCTAAGTCCATAACTATTTTGGTATGTACTTGACCCGATGGTGCATGGTCCTTTTGGGTTGCCTTCACCAAAGCAACTTGATAGGATGAATTATGGAGAGAAAGGATTAAATATGATTTATTAATATATTATGGGAATAATATATTAAAGGAGAAATCATATTGTTTAATTAATATTAGTCAATAATTAATTGGTAATTAGTTTTGTGACTAAAAGAAATTAATTAAACTTCAGGGACTGGAATTGTAATTATAAGATAATTGCAATTTGGGCCATGGATTGCCTTATATTATAAGGTGGACGAATTCTATGGGGGAAGCCCATATGAAATCGTCTAAGGCCTTAAGGAAAAAGGCTCCATGGGTTGCTTAGGGCTTAAGCAACCAAATTAGGGTTTCCTTGTTAGATAACCCTAATTGCCTCACTATATATAGATCCCTTAAGGACCAAAAACGAAGCTAAGCTTCTTGCTAGGGTTTCATACGTTTTTGGGCAGCCTCCATCCTCTCTCCTCTTCATCCTCTTGCTTATGGTGTTTGTGAACCATTAGAGGAGTGACACTTGTGACTCTAAGCCTTCTAAAGTCAATACAAGGAGATTTGGGATTGTTATTGCTACATAACAATCAAGGTAACATTATAAACCTATTCTCATGTTAATATGATTATTTGAATGCTAGAATTAGGGTTTATAGTCTTGGATAACTTGCATGTACAATAGAGAAACCTAGATCCAAGCATTAGGGTTTGTATGAGCACATAGGATGTTCTTAGGACCAAAACCCATCAAAAGTTATGTCTACTCAAATTCCCACTTCGTTGCCAAAGATTTCATCTATAACTACTTCAACAACAACAACAACAATAACAACAAGGCCATTGATGAAAGGTATAGTGATTGTTTCTGAAGTTCGAGGATCAAGTTCATCGAAGCCACCTCCATCAACAGAAGAAATGAAAAGTAAATGGAAGGGAATTTCTATAGAACCAACTACCGAAGAGAAAAATGTTTCCTTAGAAAAAGAAATGGAAAAGCAAAGGCATATTCAAAGCATTCTTCGTCAATGAGCAAATGATCGTCCTGGTCTTGATAAGGGAGATCCCTCGAAACATTATTTCTATGAAAACATTGAAGCCCTTATTTTAGGTAGAGAGATGCACGATTTCGAAAAAGTCCCCAAGAAAAGCTTTGCTACTGAGAATACTAATTTTAATCAGTTGGATTTCCCAATCAATAAAATGATGCTCATGGCTGCACAACATCAAGTCGTTGATAAGTTTGAGGACAAAAAAGAATATAAACGATTGAAGATTTGATTCCATGCAGTTCTTGCAAAAAGGGAGGAGGAAATTTGGTCTATAGTCAAGATAGTTCGAGTTCTCAACATTTCCAAAGACGTTTTCTTCGTGGGTGTGTTGTAGAGTTATCGCATTCATGTATTCCGAGCAAACAACGTAGCATTCGGTTTTTTAGTTGCAGACTTTCCTTTAATGAATCTTCATGATATGATCTGTGTTGCAAGGATTTTGAAAGGAGTTGATGTCTCAAAGCTTCAGATGACAATCAAAGAAGATTTCTTAATCGAATTTGCACACATCAAGTTGTTTATAGATAATTACTATGAGTATCTTGCATTAACAAATGTCGAATTAGCCATGGCAATAGGGAAACAGATCACAGTGCCCCAATCTATGTTAAAGAGTCAAGCTAGTTTGCAAAGCTATGAAGATGGGGAATTATGTTTGAAGCATTTAGGGATTGTGTTTTTTGGAAAGATCAAGAAGAGGAAGAACACAAAATTTTTGTTTCAAGTTTGTGATGTTGAAAGATACACTACATCTCATTATACCAGCGTCGGTCCAAAGATATAGTGGACCCAGGGCAAAAAAAAAAAAAATAGACCCCTAAAGTTGAAAGTAGGCAAACCGTTATAAAATTCACTATTAATATTAAAAAACAAAAATATAGCCACAACATTACAAAAACAACTAATTTCAAGAAAAGTATTTTTCCTAGAATTTTTAGATAAGTTTATTTTTTCTCTATCTACATATACATATATTCTAGGAATTTTAGGCCCCTTAGAGACATGTGCCCTGGACGATCGTCTGGGTTGCCCACCGTCTGGACCGGGCCTGCATTATACAAATCTCATTGTTCGAATGAATAGTTGTACAAAGAACAATAATGGTGACAAAGCACAAATTCGCAAGGTGGTAAATTGGTATTCTGAAATGATGGTGACAAAGCAGAAATTTGCAAGGTGGTAAATTGGTATTATGAAATTCAAAGGGTGATACATCAAGCTGCTCAGATGCTGATGACTTAGATTTAACACTTCTCATAAAGGGGGAAAATGTTGAGTTCGAATGTGGTTGTGAGGTGTCGAAGTCTGTCTAGGTCATTCTTAGTTTCAAAAGCTAGTTTGTATGTTTTGTATAAGGGCAGTTTTTGTATCGAAGTTGTAATGTTTTAGTCCCTTATATTTTTTGTACGCTTTAGTTATCCCTATAAATATGTGATTGGTACTAGAGTTAGATTAGTTCATGGAATCTTCGACTTGTACTCTCTATTGTCTCTTTGTATCTTGTCAAAGCGTAATTGAGCCATACATATCATATTTACATCCCGTGTTCATAAATCATTCTAAGCTTTGATTTTATTTCATATACTTGATCCTTAACAACTACACATAAAAATATAATAATTAAATATCATTAAATATTTAAATCAAAATATTTTTAGATCATAATAAGTTAAGGATCATTAACATATTTAATCATAATATTTTTGAATTATAATTATTTGGAATCATCTCTATTTGGATCATACTATATTCAACATTTTTTAAAAAAAAAAACTTTTAATCTTGTATCAAGTTTAGTATCTAAAACACCTTATCTTTTAAACATTATTTATACAAAGTCATTAGAATAGTGAGTATAAGTTTTCCTTAAATTTTTATAATTTTTGAAGATTTTTTTTCTGGGTTTTTTTTATAAATATAAAAAATATAAACTCTTTTTAAATTTTTTTTATTATTGTCCTTTTCTTTATAGAGAATTAAATTTTAAAAACTTTAATTTTTTTTTAAAATACTTATTCATAGAAAAGAAAAACTATACGCAAAAAAACAAATTGAAAAATAAAAAAAAACATGAACTACGAGGGCGACAGATATCTAGGTGAAGAAGGGGAATTAGATGCGTCCGGGTGATTTGCTAACTTTCATATTCTACTTGCAATTATCTTAGTACCATCCAGCTTTTATTTGATAACGCTCGAACTTTTTATAACTTACATAAATAGTTCCTATATTTACCGAGGCTCATCCTTTTTTTCATATTAAGGTAGTGTTTGTCTTTTGTCTTTAGATCTATGTGGTATTTTCTATCTGTGCCACGTAGTCCACACGCAAACATTAGCCGTCGCAGACTGTTTGCTTTTTCCAAGACTGCAGACTTAAAAATGTCTGTGCGTCCTCTTCTTGGCGCAGATGTGGACCAAAACCTTCAAACATCTTCTAGCCTAAAAAAACATATATATCTTTATTTTGTTTTATGTTTTCTTTAATTTATAATTTTCCAACTTTATTAATGATAAACAATTTGAAAAAAAATTTACAAAACTTAAAAAAAAAAAAACGTTCGACGATACAAACATGATATTTTTGACAAATTTATAAATAAATATTTATAACAATAATAGTCATTGAACTTGTTTATATAAATATGAAAAAAAATTCATAATATATTCTTATATTCTTTTGCCAAATTTTGTAAAACATTATTTAATACACTATCGTTAATTTCTCGACAAAATATTTATGATACGTTTTTAATGGATTTAATTGAAAAAAATCGAAGTTTATTTCTATCGATTTATGTATCAAAATCTTTGATCACTAATTATATTTTTCAGTTATAACTTACAACCAAACTTGTTGGTTTTTATCAAATATATATGCTAATTCATATCATTTTTATTTTTATTTTTTATACAATAATATATGAAAGTTGATATAGATTTGTTAATTATTTTTAAAAAAATCATAAAAATATTAAAAAATCACTTGAAATTTAAAAAATCAGTTTATTTAGATTTCAGCTTATTTTAGTACCCCGTAGGTGTTAAAAAAACAACCAGTCTTTTTTTTTCAAACTATAGACGTTTGACACACTTCTTCTACTGCAGAGATCTACAGATGTGGTCCGCAGATT